>NC_140492.1:37815759-37923259 GCF_964271855.1 Acomys minous | reverse complement strand
GTCTTGTTAAGGAGGGAGACTGTTTCTAGGTCATGCTAAGAGCTCCAAGAAGTAGAAAACACTTTCTTGCTCATTTGTCTTAGCATTAATTATCATGGAACAAACAAACAAACAAACAAAATACAAAAAAATCAACCAACCATGTACATGATGGTCCTGATGAGCTCTGTGTCTATCACACAACAGAATCTATAACTGTATCTTTACTTCATATTTCATTCTTAAGTGATATTGAATCTAGTGTAAGACATGATGCCCTACTAAGAAGGATTAATATATAATGACAAAAGCCAGACTTTATAGTGTCAATTTTTAAAGTTTTTTTTTCTTTTACAAATTTTTAAAAGTTTTTCTATTTGCTCTACTGCAGTTGTGGTTTAATATTTTGAAAAACTTTCAGAGAATTGTTGTTTTCCAGTTACTCAGTGAGTTATACCTTAAGTTCAAATAGCATGTTCCTCTTTGTTTAACTTGCAACCAACGTTTTGACAAAATGGTGTTTCTATGTAGAATGTTCCCAGCAAATGTGATCTTTGCATTGGCAGCTAGACCAGAGTTGTGGGCATTTAATTGTATTTCAACATGACAAGGATCTCTCTTTGATCTTCATATCTCTGGCTCATTGTTTTCTTGGCCTGCACTAAGCAGGTACTTTCGAAATTTTCCTCTTACTTTGTTTACAATGCCTCTCCTTCTTTTCTTCCTGTCTTTGCAACTTCTAATGTTTGTCTCTGGAAGACTAGCCATTGTGTCTTCCCTGGTGCCTTTATAGGGTTTGTTGGCTTTTAGGCTTTGCTACCAGTTATTTTCTTGTTGATGAAACAAAGACACCTGAAGGAAATAACTTATAGGATGAAAGGTTCATTTTGGCTCCTGGTTCCAGAAAATACCATCCATTCATTGTCAAAAAGAAAGAATGGTAGTGTTCCCTGGCAACCTAGAATTTGGCCAAGTCTTCATGACTCTCAATGGACCAGGCAACAGAGAATTTGGGCTGGAAATGGCAAAGGGTATATCCGTGACGGCCAACCCTCTAGTGAGTCACTTCTGTCAGCCAGACCCTACTTTACAAAGATTGTATAGCCTCTTAAAACTGTGCCATCAAATGGTGACGATATGTTCTAATACATGAACCTGGGCTAGACCTTCTATATTCAAACACTACATTTTTTTCAAGTTTAACCCATATTAAGAATAAATATTTTTTAAAAATCATATAGCCATCCCTGCATGTTCTATCTCTAAACCATCAACTAATGGTCGATCAGGTATATTTGAAAGAGAAAGTGTATTTGTACTGAATAATTACAGATTCTTTTATTGCAAAATTCCCTAGACCGTGCATAATCACTATATGACAGAGTTGCCTGACATTAGGTATCATAAGTAATACAGGAATGGTTTAAAGTTTACAGAAAGATACAAATGGGTTACATATAAATTCTACACCATTTTATAATGGGATCTGTATATGCATGAATTTTAATATGTGTGACAGGTTCTGGAACCAATCCCCAGTGGATACAAGGAGATGATTGTGAATTAGGTTTGTGGAGCCAGACGAGTGTGCAATTGCACACATCAGTTCTATGCTAGGTTATTCCATTTTTCCCTGTGATAAAAATAAGAAACAGCTGAAAGTCGAACAAACATTACATTTTTGACTAACATATTGAGTGTGATTAAACATTTTTTCCTTTAGTCTTTCACTGAGGATAGTGATATTTTTTTAAAAAAATACTGTTTTGAGAATAACAACTTAAATTTAAATATTGACGTTGCTACTGAATGGCTAATGTCTTAGTTATTTTTCTCTTTCTATGACAACATACTTGACAAAGTCAAAACAAGGAAGAAAAGGTTTGCTCTGGCTTGCAGCTTGTAGTGCATTTTATCATGGCAGAGAAGACCCAGTGACAAGAATGGGCTAAGTTGTGGCCACAGGAGTCGGGCCTGCTGGCCCCATTGCATCCATAGTTAGGAAGCAGAATGTGCCAGAAGCTGGTGCTCTACTTGCCTGCACATTTTTATTCAGGCTAGGACTCCAGTGCATGGGATGGTGCTAACCACCTTCAGGATGTGTCTTCACTTCTTAGTTAAACTCCCTGGAAAGGGCCTCATAGACATGCTTGCTGGGTGATTTTAAATCCTGTCAACCCGACAATAAAAATTAAGCACCAAAGGTAATAAAAACAACCATGATTCACTTAGAGAAGTAATATTATTCATAGTATAAGTTAGTCAACATTATTTTCTCACATACTTTTGGCAAGAAACTCCATTTTTGTCTTGTCACCAACATGTCAGTGCTTTGTCAAATATTTTCAGGCAGCCCTCCTGAATGTTTATAAAAACCACGTATTTAGTTGTATAATCCCCTAGCCTCGTCAGCTGAATCGTATTATATAACATTTCTTAGCCGGGCACTCAGCGCAAACATCTGTTTTCACTCATGTCAGAAAATTATGACGAGTATTTACTGTGGTGTTTCCCAAAGCCATCACACTCCGCGGCTCAAGTGTCCTCTGCAAGGGCTTTTGTGGTGTCCCAGAAACATGCATTTGAAACATTCCTTTTCATGGCTGGGGGTTCACAGGCCACAAAGAAACCACAGAAATGAACACTAAATAAACTTCCTGTAAATCACAAAATAATTTAAAAGGCACTAGAGGATAAGCATGCGCAGAGCAGAGATATTTTAGGGATATTCTCCCCAGGGACTTTCCTATGTTGTTAAAATGTCACACTAAAAAACAAAAACGCAAACCAAATACCACCAGCACTAACAAAAACCACAGATCCCAGTGCGAACCTAGTCTCCAGTCTTTCTCCTACTTGCTCTTCATTAATAGTATTTGTATCCTTCACACATCGTCAAGGCTTGCTTGTGGAAGATTGTTAGATGGGTACAGTAAAAATAACCTTGTAAAGGGAGGTATCTCAGTGGTTAAGCGTAAGTACTAATTTTACAGAGGACTTGGGTTCACTTCCCATATTGAGTGGCTCATAATCACCTCTTATAACTCCGGAAGACTCTGACACTTCTGGTTTCAGGCCTCCTTGGGCATCTGCACACATGTGCACATCCTACACACATAATTAAAAGTAAAAATAAATATTTTTAATTTAAGAAAGAACCTTATAAGTGGCATTATATGTAAATGCAGCTTTTTAGCAAATCTGGAGATAATGTTTCACACATTCAGGATAAATATCCCTAACCCAAAATGCTTCTAAAACCAAAATTTTTATTCTACCAATATGGATACCACAGGAGAAAAATTGTTATTCGATTTCAAGTGATAGGTCACAGTCAAAATGCAGGTATACCAGAAGTATGGTGAAACTGTCTCTTGAAGCTAAGTCTATAAGGTATACTATGAAATACAAATGAATTTGATGTTTAGACTTGGGTTCCATCCTCAAGACATCATTAAGTGTCCTCCACCAACCAAATATTCCTCCAACCAAAAACAAATTCAAAACATTGAAAACACATTTTGTCCCAAACATTTCAGATAAGGTATGCTCACTGTATATTGGAACAAGGGGCTCTACATTAAGCCTCAGAATCCTGCAGGTCTTACTACAATATATAATGCTAGGGCTCAGCCCCAGAGACTCAGTCAGCAGATCTGAGCTGGGGTCTTTTGGAGAGTTTTTATTGCTTACAAGTTCTCCAGTGATGTATGTGCTGCTGCTGCTAGGTCCATATTTGCAAACCACAGACTTATGAATCTAGAAAATATGCAAAGTTCTACCTTGTCTGGAGCCTAGTTTCACTGTACTCACAGGCCCTGATGGAGTTCTTCTGGTAATCTTCATGCTAAGTTGTGGGGAGTCTCTGTGACGACCTACACCATCAGAGTAACAGTTTGCTTCAACATGATTCAGTAGCCAGTGTTGTTCAGAATTCAAGAGTCTGACGAGGGGCAACTTATTTTCGACATATTTATTATGTACAGTACAATTTGTAAAAAGTTGCCTGCTGATAATTAACTCAATCCTATGTGCACAGTAAAGCTTAAAGCTTTACAGTTAGTACAGCTAAGCTCTTTGTAAAGTACATGTGACCTCTTCCATAAAGATGGGTTCTATAGGGTCTGGGGGAGGATCTGGTGTGATCTTGGTCATACAGATAGTGCAATTGTCACCAGGCTATTAAACAACTCCTCTCTCAGCCTTTTGGGAAGTTATATATCTCTCCATTATAAAACACGGACCAGTTACTCCATTAGGTCAATGAAGAGAAATGAAATTGTCAAATTAAAGATGAATTTGATACTTAAAGTAAAATATTATTTTTACATTTTGACCATCATAGATTGTTAGGTAGATCTTAAGCTAATATTGGACATTTACCTATTACATTTGTGAGATGAAAGCATCACATTTATCTTAAAAATTAGAATGTCTTTCCTTTGCTGTGGGGAATCTACTCGTGTGTGTACAGTAGTGAACTTGGGTCTCTGTATGTTCTGGTGTTGCTTCTCAAAACGTCCAAGGGCTAATGGAAATTCAGGATACTTTAATGCAGAGCACTAGGATGGGCCAAGCAAGTGATGTGCACTATGTACAATGAGAGTTCATGAAAAATTTCAAATTTTATAAGAAAGTTATAACAAATTTTGTAAGATGTGAACACAGGAATAAGGCAATGAAGTTGTGTGACCTCTGAGGCTAGGTTATAAGAAACATTGAAATGTAACCCCTTTTACACTCTTGGATCATCCAATATGGAGAAGGTGACTTGCCGTGTCATGAAATACAGTTGCAGTGCTGTGGGGTTAGCCAAGTATTGGAGGTAAATGAGACTTCATGCCTACATTGAGTAGACACATACCACCTATAAGAGTGACCCAGCTTGTAAATGCGTCTCCTAACCTTTAGATGACTGCAATCTTGGTTAACACGTTAATACAACTTCAGGAGTGATTCTGAGCTATAATAGCACATGGCATAGTCAGCCTTCTTCCTAGTTTTTGACCCATAGAAATACATACTTATGGTTGTTCGAGAACTTTGCCTTGGGTTAATTTATTATGTAGGAATAGGAAACGATATAGTGATCATATTCATGCCTTTAAAATATGAGACAGAATCTCTCGATGTACTTCTGGCTGTCCTGGAACTCACGATGAGGACCTGGGTGGCGCTGAAATCAGAGATCCACCTGCTTTTGCTTCCTGAGTACTGGTGTTAGAGGTGCGTGCCACCATGCCCAACCCACTTTAAAATATCCTAATGGCCCATTTAAATGAAATGAAAGTACAATGAGTCAGGAAGCTTCTTTCTCCAGTGAACAGCATTGAATTCAGAGACTCAAGGCTGCACAAGGTGACAAGAATGAGTGACAGCTGAGTGCTTAGCCATAAACAACATGTTTCCTCAGTTCCCTCTAAGTCAGTGCTCCTCAACCTTCCTAATGCTGTGATTCTTCATGTTGTGCTGGCCCCTAAGGATAAAATTATTTCATTGATACTTCATAGCTGTAGTTTTGCAAGTTATAAGTAATAATGTAAATATCTGATTTGTGACCCCCCAATGCGGTCTTGACACACAGGCTGAGAACTGTTGCTCTAAGGAAACATTGCAGAAAAGGAGGCAGAAAGAATGTAAGGGCAGCAAATAGGGAGCACAGCTGTGAAATAGTGTCTTCTGGGCAAGAGATAGCTATCACAATCATAAATTTACTGCGCTTGCCTTAGGTCTATGCTATAATGGGCTCAACATGCAGGCATAGGTGGAGGTGGACCTAGGGGTATCTCACTTCTCACTGCTAACTATTTGCCAGTGATTAGAGTCAGGAAAAGAGAGAGCCATTGCTTTCAGTTGTATAGTCAGTGGTGACCTCACCAAGCTTCAATGGATAGTGCTCATACAGTGAGCAATCCAGTGCTCATATAGATGGTTCTAGTTATGCTAAATGTACGACCATAAACTAACACAAAAGTCATTAACTTGGAAAGGGACTGATAGGGAGGAGGTGGGATGGGAGGGGGGAAGGGAAGAGAATGATTAGGATACATTATATACACATATGAAACTATAAAAGAAAGATTAATAAGAAAATATAATGATAAATATGTACAAATATCTTTATTTTTGGAAATATAGCCTTACTTATGGGTAAAAGGTATGTAGGAATAAATTTGGAGGAGAATATTTACAACAATTACCTTTTTGAAGACCACCAAATACTAAGCATAACTGTTGCTCAAGGAGTGAATTGGAAAAATACACAAACAAACATCGCTTTAAAAAAATCCATGCAAACATTTGATGGTTAGATCAGAGTAAAGACTATCTTCTGATGCTTTCACAAATGGTCTGTCCTTTACTCCAGAGGCCATTTCAGGACAGGCCTGAGGCTAAGGGTGTGGATCTTCAGTGGTTCTGCTAACACTTAAGAGAGTCAACCTGTGCCCAAGATAGCTTACAGAGAGCAGGATCTAGGATCCACCCTCTTGTTGACCTATATCCCCTAATTCCCTTTGAGGAACAAATAGGTCTCCATGGACAAACTTGATTCAGATCCAACTCTCAATTCCTTGGCCTTTGACTCCAAGGTCAAGTTCATTTTTAGTGTAATTGTATTAGTAGGATAGGGACTGAAAATTTCTTATCTCTTATAAAAGTCACTTTATAAACATGTTTTGAAGACTACAGATACAAAGAAGAAAAATCAAAGGTTTCAAAAGATGGCTCATGGGCTGGAGAGATGGCTCAGAGGTTAAGAGCGCTGTCTGTTCTTTCAAAGGTCCTGAGTTCAATTCCCAGCAACCACATGGTGGCTCATAACTATCTATAATGTGATCTGGCACCCTCTCTGGCATGCAGGTATACATAAAGGGAGCACACTGTATACATAGTAAATAAATCTTAAACAAAAACAAAAACAAAAAAAGTTAGCTCATTTAGTAATGTTCTTGCCTCCAGTCTTAGTTAGGGTTTTATTGCTGTGAAGAGACACCATGACTATAACAACTTTCGTAAAGGAAAACATTTAACTTGGGCTGGCTTACAGTTCAGAGGTTTAGTCTATTATCATCATGGCTGGAAGCATGGCGGCATGCAGGCAGACATAATGATGGAGAGGTAGCTGAGAGTTCTACATCAGGTTAGCCAGGCAGCAGGAAATGAACAGTGAGCCACTAGGGCTGGCTTGAGCTTCTGAGGACTCAAAGCCGACACCCTAGTGACACATTTCCTCCAACAAAGCCATACCTACTCCAATAAAACCATACTCCCTATGGACTGCTGGGGCCACTCTTATTCAATCCGCTATACCTTCCAAGAATGAAGACTTGAGTTCAATCTCTATAACCAATGTAAAACAAAAACATGAGAGTGTGTGCTTATGATCTTAGTGATGGGCCAGTAGAGGTAGGTGGATTCTCGGGGCTTCTTGGGCAGCCATCCTAGCCTACTTGATGAACTCTAGGTCAGAGAGGCCCTTCAACCAAACCAAACCAAACCAACCAGATGACAACAACAACACACAAGGTATAAGGATCCTGAGGAATGACATTCTGATCTTTATATGTGTGTGTTTATCCTTCCTCTACACACATGTACTCATACACACATGAACATGGACACACACTCATTCACACAAAGATAAAAAATAGACACTATGCCAGTATAGTTTATAGCCTAGTAAAAGGGTGACAAGATATACACGCGAATACAATGCTATAATAGCTACATCTGAGGAATAAATAATACTAAACTGTATACAAAGATAAGGGGGCATATTTTTCATGGGAGACTTTAAAAGGTTTGAATGAGGCCTTTTTGTAATTCTGTAATATTTCAGTGACACTTCACAAATATTTTATTTTTTTAAAAAGCTTCCTAGAGAATATATATAAGTGGGTGAACAAAGTTTCCTGACAATAAACTAGAGTAACTAAAACCTAAATTCTAAACATAGTAACTGTAAATAGATTTGGAGAACACAGGAAGCATGTCTTGTCAATCAGGGCTCCCCCAGAACACTGTATACTTCCTGTTCCTCTACCTACAATGGGCTTCATTAATGGATGCCATTACTGCATAAGTCATCTACACTTGATTCTTTCAAAGACAACACTTTATCAAATGGTTACAAAGAAATAGCAGACTCTTGGCAGTAGTAAGACTGTACCACAGCAAAGGCCTTGCTAATAAGGGGGGGGGTGTTTTTACGCAAAACAAAATCTCAGTCTGGATCCCAAGGAGTATTTTACACTAATGTATTTAGGATCCAGGGAATTGCAAGGCCTCATGTGATTTTTGGCTTTTGCTCTGCTTCTGGGTGTCTTGGATTTGGCCTTCTCTAAGGCTCTTATCAGGGTTGCCAAGGAAGGGCTGTGTTAGCAGTGAAAACAGCTCATTTCCTAACCACGCCTTTATCCACACTCAATAAACAAGCCTAATTAAGCAAGCAAAACATTCAGGCTTTGAAACAGATTCTGTGAAGGATGCCATCGACAAAGGAATCAATTCAGTAGAGAAAAAGCTTTGCATCCTGTCTCAAAGCATCGTCCCCTTGGGCAGCTACCACTAGAAAAGTCACAATGTGGTGAGGTCAACTGTTGTGTAGTCCTTTTCCTGTCTCCCCTTCATTCTAGCAGGCTTATCCTTCCCTGTCCCCAACCCTTCCCCCATAATGTTTCTTAAGGCTTGGTGCTTAAGCTCTGATTTTGTTATCTAAAGTTGAGTTTCAGTATAACAAAAATAGGAGAAGTCTCCAAATGATGAAAGGCTTTTGTTTACATTTAAATGTAAACAGTTCCAACTTTTCCAATATCCTTATTTTTTCCCCTATCTTTTTCTAAGACTAGGTAAGTAGAACATTGTTTTAAAAGAAATTCTACATAGTATTATTAATGCATGAATAAGTATTAAATAATCTTCAGATTAGCAGATTAAAAATGACTAACATCTTACATAACAGGTGAATGCCTTCGTCTTACCTGTGGTCTCCTAGCAAGCCAAGGATCAAACAGCACCTTGGTCAGATCTGGCTGACCAGACTAGGCCTGTCATTCCACGTTTGTCCCTGCAGCTAAACATGCCTCATTTCAGCATTACTGTCAGTAGATTAGTAAATACTCACATTGTTCGTTAGCATGAAAAATAAGTGAAATGGCTTTTCTTCATCTTCTTAAATGTAAACAAACATTAACGGTGTCTTGTTTCTGCTTTCACTGCCTGACTGCCCCATCTAATCTGAGCACATTTTTAGCGTGTCACCGTTAATAAGATGTAAGCCACTGAAGGCTTCTAGAACATTCCACTGTGCACTCTGCTCAGTAATTGTTCTTCACCAAGTCCCCTAGGAAGCACTGATCTAATTTCTGCCCTTAAAGAAGTATGTAGTAAGTAGCCCTTTTTTTTTAAAATCTATTTTTCACTTCTTATCAGAGCTTTTAATATGCTCATGTAGTCATAGGTATTTAGTCGATTTTGTGGTTACCTCTCCAATGGTGGATGGATTATTTGGGTTGTTTCTTGCTTTAAGCAAAAATAAATAAAAGGTCTCTAAATATCTACTCATGGGTGTTTGCACCAAGCAATATTTTATTTTTCTTGGGTAAATACCTGTGGTAGGGAGTGTTTTGTCATATAGTAAGCAAATGTTCAACATTTAGGGAAATGTCAAACTTTTCCCAAGTGGCTATAGCATTTTCTAAATAGAAAAATATGAAGATTCTATAGATTGTTCTATACATTTTTTCTAGAATTTTGCAGGGTAAACATTTTGGATTTATTTATTTATCTATTTATTTATTTACTCTTAACTGCTTAATGGAAAAGAATCAGAAAAGTTTTAACTCTATACCTGTCTTCCTTGGAGAGTTGCTTCCCGTTTATTAAGCATCTTCCTTTACATTTAAATAGACCTGGTTTTCAAGGTACAAGTCAAATTAAGTTGCTGAAGCCCACACTGACTTCTTATCAAACGAGGTGATATATGGAGAATGGCTGTATTTGCCTGGCACAGAGGTAACAATCAGTGAAATTCAGCCTTAGCTCCTCTGTATTAGCTTGTATGCATGAGTTATCATGACCCAAAGCCCTACAACGTGAGATCAACTATCATATAGCTTTTCCTTTTTTTGGCTTCAAGATTCAATTTAGTCCTGCTTTAAACACTTTCAAAGATGGCAGTTTATTAATAACAAGAATCTTAGTTAAATCCAGGTAACCCATATGGTGCAGAAAATCAAGCTTTTATCTAGGGCCACAGTGCAACTAGAAAAGGAGGCAGGAGGGAAGTGATCACCGGGCTTGAGAAGGGATGCCTCTGAGGAGGTGTCTCCCCTGCTTCTAGCTGGGTAGGTGACCCCAGAGCAATTGAACGTGTGTCTTTGAATCATGGAACAGATTCTGTGAATCCTTATTTTGAGGAGTAGTCATGTTCTACAAACTCGCTGGAAAAAGAAAATGGCTGAATAACGAACCACTCTTTCTAGGTGAAACAGTTAGTGCCCTCTCAGCTTCTGGCAGTATTGTCATCAGAGGACCAGTAGACAGTCTTGTTTTATCAGTGTTTCTCTTCAAAGACACCTTACTTACTATATGTTGTTGATTAACTAATGTTGGTTGATATAATGTTGCTCATACTCAAATGTTTATCTAACTTCATTTTTTTTCTTTTTGCCTCCATAAGGCACATCATAGAGACAGTAGACATCCCAACAGCACTATATTCATAGGTCATTTGAAATCCCAAGAAAGCATACAGATAGAGGCAGTGTGGCCCCCAGTACACAGTAAGGAGGCTATTGCTTAGTTTAAGGGTTGAAACAGAGACCGAGTCTTACTTTGTTCAACATCAGCTGGGAAGATGAGCCCCTCTTTCACTGATTGGTTCCTTCTTGCCCACAAAGGACTAGGAGAAGACATTCAGTACTGATTTTGGGGTAACACATGTATTTTAGCAAGTAGAAACCTTTGCAAACCCACAATTGGTTGGTAATGAGGATTCGCTCTTTCTATTCTACATCTGTTCCACGGGTAGATCATGCATGCCAGCAATGCCAAAGTCACAAGCTGATTCTGGTATGATATAGCATGAACATCATTTTTCTATTTAAAGGTTGAGGTATCTGACCACTCATTAAGAGAAAGAAAGAAATCTCAGCACTTAACAATTGGACCTTTACCTTGAGCATATGAGAGAAAATGGCAGGCCTATTAGAAGTGCTTATTTGCTTTTTAAAACGTGCACTAACACAGCGATAACATCAAGATATAGAGTCTTGACTTGAGAAAAGAATAACCCCCATTGTTTGATTATGTGGTTAAGGGCTTGTTAGAGCATGGCTGTTTTGTGCACATTTGCAG
This sequence comes from Acomys minous, assembly GCF_964271855.1. Lineage (NCBI taxonomy): Eukaryota > Metazoa > Chordata > Mammalia > Rodentia > Muridae > Acomys > Acomys minous. The sequence goes on along the minus strand of NC_140492.1, from coordinate 37,911,922 downwards.
ATTACTGCAGAGCGAGCCATTTTTTAAAATTTTGTTTATTTAGTTATTCACTTTACATCTTAATTGTAGCCCCCTCCCTCCTCTCCTCCTGGTCCCACCTTTCCTTCCTCTCTCCCCTTTCTCCTCCCCTCCCCCTCAGAAAATGGGAGACTCCTTACTAACCCACCCCAACACATCAAGTCCCATCAGGACTGAGAATGTCCTCTTCCACAGTGGACTGTCATGGCAGCTCCGCCAGGGGGGAGTGATTGAAAAGCAGGCAACAGAGTCCACGTCAGAAACAGTCTCTGTTCTCCTTACATGAAGACCAAGCTGCCTATGAGGTACACATGTGTAGGGGACCTAGGTCCAGTCCACGCATGGTCCTTGGTTGCTGCTTCCGTCTCCTCAAGCCCACTGTGCCCTGGTTAGCTGGCTCTGTTGGTCTTCCTGTGCAGCTCCTGTCCCCTCTGGGTAGAGAGCCATTTTTAACTAAGTCATCTGTCATTTCTCTTCTTGGCCTGGGGAGTACTTTTTATATCTTAAAAGTGCTTAATAAATATTTGTAGTCACTGGGTTATTTGTAGACCTCTTTCAGCCCAGATAGAGTTTTTTCTCCAGTATAAATATTTGCTTCTGCTTTTCAGTTTACAAAGAACGTTCACCTACTTCCCTTACTTTAATTTTCATAGCGTAAATTTTATTTTTTCAGCTATAGTAAGGATGTTTTAGCGGCAATGGCCATAGACTAGGGAAATTCTAGACACATCAGCTCACTGAGCTATGAGGTGAAGTTACCAGGTGACAGAAAGGCTTTCATGGGAATTGGGCCGTTGAGGGAGGATAGCGTTCCATGCCTAGTTGCTCTCTTTCCTACCCCATTTTTGGGAGGCACACCCTTCTCAGCCCGCATTTCTGTGATTTTTCTGCTGAGAAAATGCATGTTGATTTGATTGGCAAAGCTTCTCACATCTCCATTCTGTTTAAAATTCCATTCTCAGTTCTATTTTTGATAACCTTGTTTCTAATCCACTTTTGTTTTTAAAACCACATGGTTTTGTTAGGACAAAGAGAAACAAATAGCTTGATAAGGAAATGAGACAGACTCAGCATCCATCAACATTTATTAGACACCAAAGACCAAACTACACTTGCCAGTTTCTGTCATTTCTAGCGTATGGAAAACATCTTATCTGAGGCATAGAGGGGAGAAGATCTAGAGTGGATGATAGGTGTAAAAGTGGAAGTGTATTTTGCTTTTTGGGGGCACCCATACCTCAGTGTCCTTTCTTCGTAGATATGAAGTGCCTAGGATCTGCAGACTCTTATTGCCAGCAGGACTGTGAACTCCAGACTGTCTATTGCCAGACTCCATCCAAATGCCCCAGTCAGTACTTCCCTTCTCTTTGTAATGCACATGGGTAGCTGGTTATGCATACAGTTGTCTTGGCTAATCATGTAGAATGGAATCTGGGCTGCAGCCAGACTTTAGAGCCATGGTCAGGATTAGCTTGGTCTGGACATATGAAAAGAACCCCCACAGGAGAATTCTCTTGGAAGAAACACTGTAAATCCTTATCTAACATAAAGTGTGCAAACAAAGGCCACTTGATGATTTCCTTTGAGAAGGATTCTAGGGCAAGTTTTTTGTTTTGTTTTGTTTTGTTTATTTATTTATCTATTTTTTTATTATAAAGGTTAACTTTACTACAGGAGTGGGTACTGGGGAGGGGAGAAGTACACACACATCTTCAACTAAAGCTTTAAGCAACACCCCCCCCCCCCATCCTTCTCTTTGCTCAGTTTCCAGGGATTTCCTCTCCTCTGAATCTTGGCGGATGATTTACAAGAATGAGTTACCAGCCTCAGATGTAGGCGGCTCTTCCTACTCCACCCTGACTGAATTCCAGCAAAGTCCATTTCTTTTCTTCTTAAAAGCAAGCAAGCCTGGATTTATTTTCTGCTGGTGACACAGGTCTGCATTCCCATTGCTCTGGGCTCTGCTTTGAGACTTGGGGGTTCTGGTGGGGGGTTCTTCTCTGTCTTTCAAATGCACACATTTGGAACGAGATGCTATTCTGAGTATAGAAGTTAATATGTATGATTAATGGGAATATTTTCAAGTCTATAATAAAACCCAGAGTCAAGGACTCGCTGCAAGCCATGTGTACGGTGCAAACCCATCCTGTCAGCATTTGGCTTTTGCTTTCTCTGCTTTCCCTGGGCAGGATCCTGGGACTCCAACTTTGGTGAGGCCACTATTTACCTCTAGAGCCTTATATAGGTCACCTAACCTCATTCGGCTTCAGTTTCCTCAACTTTCAAATAAGGATCTTGTGCTGTACTCTTAAAACTATCCCTAAAATTTAGGGCATTATGTTTTGGCTCATTGCAGGTTGTGTGTGTGTGTGTGTACATCTTAGTTTTGGTTCAGGTCTGTGACTTTTCCCCTTTATGATCAGCATCACTTACATCATGCTTGAACCTCGCTGCCCTTTTTATCATGCGGTGGAACCAAGTCTACAAAGCTCTACTGACCGGACTGGCACTAGACCTTTGAAGAAGGTCATCAAATCCTGTAGGACTCATGTTTGCAGAAGACCCTTGTTTTCCAGGATACTCTGAAGCTGTTTTGGTCTAACACCTCTGAAGTGCATATGTAGGATTTGTTATTCTTATTATGATTCCAGGATCCAAAGCTGTATATTATAGGGCTGGAAGCAACTTCCATCTAAATGGGTCACCTACAGCTATGTTATCTTTCAGAACTTTTCAAGTTTGCGTATGACAGCCTATTCCTGAAGTTCGAACCTTCTAAATCTTATTAATTTTAGTGAATTTTGTTGTTTGTTTGTTGGCAGTGTCTCATTATATTGTTTAGGTTAGCCTTTAATTCACTATTTAGCCTACTGGGGCTGGCCTTGAACTTAGAAACCTTCTACCTCCATCATCTAGATTCTCAATTCTGAGATCCCTGTTGTGTATCATCATGCCTAGCCTTCATTTTAGTCATTTTTTAAAAAAATGCTATGTGATTATTGCCTTAAATGAATTTTTGTATGAATATATATTTTCGTGAAGACTGGCATGAGTTTAGTAAAACTAAAAGCCAATTTGTAAATGAAAATTTACCTCCCATATAATGTTATTGAGAGATTTCTATTCCTGGATAAATTGGGTAAAATCTGAATGGCAAGTGGGTTATAAACATACTTACTGAACTCAGGAAAAGGACATACATAAATCACTATAAAATTGGATTATTTTATGGCATACTTATATATATAAATTTTTATTTACAATGCTGGTTCTTTAAAAGGCTGAGAGTCCAAGCATACCTGAGAAGCACTGTTAATCTGCAATATTTTATTTAATCACATCTTACTACAACGGAAACTGGATATATCCCTTAGAACTGATAAGATTCAAGGCTATTTGCTTTTACTTGTCGAAGCTCAGGGCCCAGAGCTGGAGAGAGCATTCAGTTCTAGCCGGTCCTTTCAAGAATGAGAAAGCTAAAGATGAAAAACATGAAGCTCGTTCTCTATGGTAACATTGCTGATGGAGAACAAACTGGGGGTGGGGCTGGAGACATGGCTCAGTGGTTAAGAGCACTGTATGCTCTTCCAGAGGACCTGGGTTTGATTCTGAACACCCAGATGGCAGCTCAGAACTGTCTATAACTCTAGTCCTAAGTAATATGATGCCCTCGTCTGGCTTCCATGGGTATTAGGCATGCATATGATAAGCAGATATACATGTAGGCAAAACTCTTATAAAATAAGGTAAAAATAATTAAAAAATTTAAACAATCGACAATGGACTTCTCAAAGTTATTCTGTGTAATGCTCAATATTGTTATATGACAAAAACATCACAGAATGCTAAAAGTCCATAAAACACGGGAGTTCTTTAAGTGGAAAACCTTTTGTTCAACATGATGGAAGATAGAGAGATATAGAATGCATTCTCTTAGACCTAGAGGCATATTATAAATACAAAGTTACTAACTGGCCATGACTTCTAAAATGATCCATCATGCCTTAAAAATATTTTTTAAAACCTTTTTATATCACTACTTTTCATATGAGAGGACTTGAGGCACAAAAATTTTTAATAAAATTCCTATTTTGTTATGGTTTCAAAGGTTCAAGTAAGTTGGGAAACCGAGTTTTACAACTCTTTGCAGCTTCTCATTGCAACATACCCATATGTTGCTGTTTCCTTGGCTTCTTAAGTATCTGGTAGGAAGAACTTTCTGTGAAAGACCCGTCAGTAAACAACAGAGTTGGCTTTTAGAGAGCAGATGGTGTTTGTCATTCTCAACTCTGCCATTTTTTTTTTTTAACTAAAGCAGGTGGCAGACTGGATTTGGCCATGGGCCATAGTTTGCCATTTACAGCACAAAACTGGTAGTGTTGCTGACCAGCTTCTCACCAGAGAGAAGCGAGCCAAAGCTAAGCTGATGGATGAAGGTCTCACCTAGTTTTCTAATTAATCAAATTAAAGAGAGACGGGGCTTATTGATAACAGACCTCCTGTCTGCGCTCATACTCTACACGTGAAGTCATGGTCCTTTATTTTCAAGACAGCAGCTGTGCACTATGGAAACAGTGTTGTGAATCCACAATGCTGGGCACCAGTGGCATTTTTAGGTGAAGGACGTCTATCTTGCTTTCATGTGTCTCATCTGGGATTAAGTTAGAAGAAAAACTAAGCTCATCACAGAATTGGACCTGATTCATGGGTTTTGTCTGGGCCCATCTTTGTCTTCTTGTGAGCTCCTCCCTTAATTTAGGTTGTGATGGCTTTGTGTGCTCCTACATATTAGCTACCTCTACAATAATGGCGGCTCTTGTTGTTCGTAAAAACTCATCTACACTAAAATGAGCATGCTGAGGGCAAATATTTTGTTTTACTCTTAGCTATAACATGTTGGCAAAGCGTTCAGCAATCTAGACCTCTGCTGAGCTCATCTGTTATGATCCCCAAAGTCCTTCCACTCCTCAAACTCCTTGATTTTCTTCTCCAGAGCATCCCGAATAATGCTTGGGACACAAAAGTTTCTCAATAAAGGATGTTTAGATGTTTCTTGTTTAGCTTTAGGCTCCTTAAAAATAATCGATACATAAACCCAATCCTTTCCTCACTAAAACCCCTTCTGACGGAAAAGCAACTGCTTCCAGGTGTTTGTTCACCATGTGAATGACCGTTTTGACAAACAGGTGCTAAACCTGTGGCATTGAGTACTTTTTAAATAAACTTTGCTATTAAAGAAATGAGTGGTAATGATTTGAAGAGCTCAGGCTTTTGAGACAATATCCACAGAAGTTCTGGATTTTCTTTGCTCTTGAAGCACACAGGACTGAGAATCAAGATGCTGCAGATGAAGAGTCGGAGGCAGAGTGACTTGCATCCAGATGTTTAGAAGTTTCTGGTTTGGCATTATACTCTTGCTTGGGGTTGGCTTGTGGAAGGGGAGTTAGGCACAGTAAGAAAATAACCAAGAAGAAGTCTCTGTCCCCAAGTTCTCTCTCATCTCTTCCCTTGAACTTAGGTAACAGGTGATTTTCCTTACTGACATACAAATCGTCACATGAGATTAAAACTTCTTAATTCTTTTCCAGTCTTTATTCCTTAAGATTAACTAGCTCTAGAACTCAGTGACAAGGTCCAGATAATAATGATAAAATTTGTATCCAGTAATATGTAAATGTAGTCTTGTTTACTAGCAATGAATGCAACCACAATGAGTAGGTTTCACAATGAGGCCCAAAGTCCTCCTCAATGTTTAGTGACCAAGTATATGAGTTTGAAGTTTGTCTCTGTTCTCTTTCTATTCTCCTGAAAAATACCATGACCAAAACCAAGTTAAGGAACAAAGGGTTTACTTCAGGTTACAACTCTCAGGTCACACTCTTCCTTCTCTTCTCTTCTCTTCTCTTTTCTTCTTCTTCTTCTTCTTCTTTTTCTTTTCTTTTCTCTTCTCTTCTCTTCTCTTCTCTCTCTCTCTCTCTCTCTCTCTCTCTCTCTCTCTCTCTCTCTCTCTCTCTGAGACAAGGTTTCTTTTCGTAGCCCTGGCTGTCCTGGAACGCACTCTGTAGAGCAGGCTGGCCTTGAACTTACAGAGCTCTACCAACCCCTATTCCTCTCAGTTCACACCCTGATCACTGAGCAAAGTCAGGGTAGACATTCAGGGCAGGAACCTGGGGGCAGGAACAGATAGACATTGAGCTGAGGGAGCCACAAAGAGCAAGCCAGTAAACACTGTTCCTCAATTGCTTCTGCTTCTGGTCTTGCCCCTATAGGCTTCTTTAAATGGCAGTATTATGGAGGAGAGATTTTCTTAATTTAGGTTCCCTCTCCTCAGATGGCCCTAGTTTATATCAAGTCAACCACCAAACAAACAAACAAACAAGTCAACCAGAACAAGGTGACTTAGAGATGAAAAGGACTAACCAGAGAAGCAGGTATCTGAAGAAAGTGAGTTTGGCCAGCAGTAGTGTCTGGTGCTGTTTATAGTTCAAGTGAGAGAAAAGTCTACCAAACCCAGTGCAACACAGTCACTGCTGACCTTACAGAGTGGATTTGCTTAGCTAACGCAGGAACATTTTCATAGCGGGTTACAGACTGAGGACCAACTGAAACAGAAACACCCAATAGATATTGTTGAGAAGTCGGTTAGAGAAGGGAGAAGAGGCCAGAACTGAGAATCCGAGGTCAGTTAGGGCATTGTTTTCTTTCTGTTGTAAGAATTTGACTATGAAAGACAGAGAAAGGTAGAATGAAACTGAAATGGCGTAATTTTCCTGGAAAAAGGGAGCATGTAGACTGTAGCCAAAGGAAGTCTCTATGTATAAAAAAGATCCTCCTGTTACACAGAAGAAGAGAGGATGGGTACGGATGGAGAAAGGCTTATCATCTGAGAAGGAGGGAATCTAAGGTAATTCTTGTCCAATGGCTTCAGTTTTCCTGTGAGGAGGGGCACAGAAGTTAGATGAAAGGGATGAAACTTTGCCATGGTCCCAATACAAAGGGGTAAACCACCCACCTACCTGTCCAGAGTTACGCGGACCCACTTTAGCTTAGTGACCATAAATTTAGTAATAAGTCATGGGATCAAAAGGCAACATGGAAGGAGTCTGTGGCTGGTGGGGAGGTGAGGGAGTCACTGAGGCTATTTTCCAGTGATGTTCAAAAGTGACTACAGCAGGGCAATTTACCAAGCAAGGAGAGGTAATTAGAGACAGATTGTTGAGTTGGTAATTTTGGAAGGAAGACAGATTGACTGATGGAAATTTTAAGGCTGACTTGCATGAGAATGTCTCCCACAGAATGTTATGCTTTTGATGAGCACTGACAGTTTGTATTTATTCTTTGTGTCACAATAGTGATAATATTTGGAGCTGAGTTTGTGAATTGCTATAGCCTAATATCTAAGTAAGCTTAGTTCCCCCTTCCCGTTGTAGCTCATGTTCACCTTGGTATCCCCATTAACTCCTGATTCCCAGCATCCCTCCCTTGCTGTGATCCCCCTCTCCACAACCACTTGGATGGTGTCCATTGCTCTCAACCTCACCTGTGCTAAGGAGGAGTATCACTTCCTATCACTTGTGTGGCCTTCACTTGAGCCCCGAGATTATCCCACACGCCACTTCTCTCTGGTTTTCTTTCTTTCTTTCCTTCTTTTTTTTTTTTTAATTTAAAGCAAGCATACAAAGTTATGAGTTTCCTTATAGCATCTTCACACACACACACACACACACACACACACACACACACACACACACACACATATATAGGTTATATGTTGTTTATTCCATTTCCCTGTGTAATTAACAGAGGTAACTTCTGCTTAACTCTGAGACACAATTGAAAATCAAGCTGTGTTGTTGGGTAACTGGGGAGGTTTATATGGTTGGGTGTATCCTTTCAGTGCCTAAAAGTAAACTCTAGATTATTCCCCCTTTCGTGAGTGGGCTCTATGTGATGGGTTTGGGAGGACCGTTGTTTGCGAAGCATGTCTTCAAGTAGACGGGAAGTCACCGAAGTTGTTTTCACACGGTGCCGTAACAAGTAACTACAAACTCAGAAGTTTAAAGAAGACCAATGTGTTGTCTCACATTCTAAAGGACAAGATCAGGGTGGGACTGACTGGTGTCTCTGCTCCAGCTCTTAGAAAACTGAAACATGAGTGTCAACAAGTACAGGAAAGTCCCAGAAGGTCAGAAGTAGACTCAGTTCTGAGCTCAATCATGCTTGTCAGAGAATCCCGTCCACATGGGGATAGTACTGAGAACTCAGTTTTCTTGTTGGCCACTGGCTGGGAGTCATTCTGAGAATCTAGAGGCCACCTGCATTTATTGTCATGTAACCCTGTGCTTTTTTTTTTCTTCTTCTCTTTTTTCTTTTTCTTCTCAGCCTGACACAAGCTAAGGTCATTGGGGGTGGGGGGGTGGGGGGGGGAGAACCTTAGTTAAGAAAATGTCTCTGTAAATTGGCCCATAGGCAAGTCTTTATGGCTGGTCCAGCCCACTGTGAGGGATGCCATGCCTGGGCAGGTGGCCCTGGGATGTGTTAGAAAGTAGCCTGGACAAGCCATAAAGAACAAGCTTGTAATTAGCGTTCTTCAGTGGCCTCTGTTTCATTTCCTGCTTCCTTGTATCAGCCTTAAGCTCGTGACTCTACCCCAAATCATCATATTAATTACAAGCAAAAATTATGTTAAGTTCCTTGAGTGATAGTTTTAACATCTTATAATGTCAATGTCAAGCTTTATTGCTTGCTTTGTTTCTTGGTGGTGTCTTATCTTGCTTCTTTGTAGTCTCATTATTAGTAGTCTGGCACATACACGTGTGTGTGTGTGTGTGTGTGTGGTGTGTGTGTGTGTGTGGTGTGTGTGTGTATGTGTGTGTGTGGTGTGTGTGTGTATGTGTGTGTGTGTGTCTGTGTGTGTGTGGTGTGTGTGTGTGTGTGTGGTGTGTGTGTGTGTGTGTGTGTGTGTGCATAATGTGTGTGTGCATAATGTGTGTGTATATGGAGGTACTTCTGCCACTGTGTGCGTATAGAGACCAAAGGACAACTTTGTGATGTTTGTTTTTTCCTTCTACCTTAACGTGGGTTCCAGAATCCAAACTAGGTCAAAGGGCTTGTGGGCCAGTGCCATCTCACTATACCCTCTCCCCTTTTTAAACTGGCATTTTGTATAGGACTGTAAAAACCAAGGAAAATAGTATACACTTTCTCTTGTTAGGTTGTTTTGGGGATGTGTTGAGAAAAGTCAGTTAGAAGTTTCTTGAACTGGGTTTGTAGTTTGTTGTTTCCATGGTTACACCAGTACATTATCAGCCTCAATTTTCCTCAGTATTATCTTTAAGGTCAAGACTGATTTACTAGAGCATATTTCTTTTCTTTCTTTCTTTCTTTCTTTTTTTTTTTTTTAGGCAGAGTTGGAGTTCATTAAGGAAGGCTTTTAATGTTCTCTGTGAGGCCCTATCCAGCAATTGATCGAGTCAGATGCTGAGACTGATGCCAAGCATCAGACAAAGCTCAAGAAAGTACTGTGGGAGAGCGGGAGTGGGGAAAGGAGAGGCAAGAAGGACCCAGAGGGGACAAGGATGCAAGCAACCCATGGGGGCTTACAGAGAGGGAAGTGCCAATCAAAGGGCATGCATAGACTGGACCTAGGTCCCCTACACATATGTAACTGGTACACAGTTTGATCTTCTTGTGGGTCCCTAGTAAGTTGAGTGGGTTTTGTCTATGGCATGGACTCTGTTGCCTGCTTTTGATCACTTTGCCCTAAAGGTGCTGCCTTGTCTGGCCTCAGTAGATGAGGATGAGCTCAGTCCTAATGTGACTTGGTGTGCTGGGGTAGATTGGTGAGGGGGCTCCCCTTTTCTGGGAGGAAAGAAGGAAGGGGGCTGTGATAGGGATGTAAAGTAAATATATAAATTAAAAAGAAATTTAAAAATGAGCATATAGTGTAATATTATTAACAAAGAAAAGAAAAGAAAGACTTCTAAAGCTGGCTGATGGTGGCGAACACCTTTAATCCCAACACTTGGGCGGCAGAGGCAGGTGGATCTCTGTGAGTTGGAGGCCGACCTGGTCTACAGAGTGAGTGCCAGGGCAGTCAAAGCTACACAGAGAAACCCTGTCTTAACCCCACCCCCATCCAAAAATAAATAAAAAGAAAGGCTTTTTAATATAGATTTAAGTGGGGACTTTAAAAAAAGAAAGATCGAGATGGAGGGGTGGTGGGAGAGTAAAGGAAGGGAGGGCAGCTGTACATAGCTAAGTGTGTGTGTTCTCACGGCAAAATTCCTTCCCTCCCAATTCCTTCAATTTTTGGGGAGAAGAATTGTTTTTTGTTTTCAGACTGGGCCTTACCATGGAGTCTAGACTGGTTTTGAACTCCTACTTTTCAAAACTTCTCTCCTGTCCTCTCCTCTTCTCTCTTCTCTCTCTCTCTCTCTCTGTCTCTCTGTCTCTCTGTCTCTCTCTCTCTCTCTCTCTCTCTCTCTCTCTCTCTCTCTCTCTCTCTCTGTGTGCACGCGCGCGCGCACGCACACACACACACACACACACACACACACACACACACACTTCTGTGTGCTGTCTTGCCATGCCTTCATGCCCATGTAAGTGTATATAGAGGCCTGAGGGAGAAGTCAGGGGTCTTTCTTTATTACTGTGTGCCTTATTCTCTCAAGACATGGAAGTTCAGTCAATCGAAGCTGGCAGTTTCTTCTCCTGGAATCTGTCTGTCTGTAGTCACAGTGCTGGGGTGACAGGCAAATGCTGCCATGCCTGGCTCTCCTTGTTATTCTGTGGTTATTAGTCTGTGTGCAGGGGATGGGAAGGGAAGAAAGTCTTGTTCTCATTCAGCCTCAGGTTTTGTTTTTATTTATTTATTTATTTATTATTATGCCTTACCTGCATGTACAGCTGCATTCCAGAGGAGGGCACTACATAATGTTATAGATGATTATGAGCCACCATGTGGTTTCTGGGAATTGAACTCTGGTCCTCTGGAAAAATAGACAGTGCTCCTAACCCCTGAGCCATCTCTCCAGCCCCCAGCCTTAGTCTGAAGGCTGAATTAATAACACTGTGTCATGGAGATGAGGTAAGCTAAGTGATCCTGTTCCTTTGAGATCTCTAGTGCTGTGAGTCCATGGATATTTTTGTCTCTCTTCCAGGGGTAGACTTGATGGCTCTGTTCCCTTCTCCCCGGTGTAGTCAATGTTCACCCATGCTCTGAGACCAGATTGTCATCCTTTTGCTGTGGATTAGGCTTGGATTTGTACAAGAGGTGGGTGAGAGGCTCTGGGTGGCCGCCTTCTGACTTTGCCTCTCTTAGTCTTGCACCCGAAAGGAAACTTTCCAGAACCATTGTGCCTTCTAACCACTCTTATACCTGTGGGGCTCATAGAAGAGGACATGTCAGGCCCATTCATCCTTGGCACTCAAGAAAAATTTTTAACCAAATTCCTTTTACAAGCCGAGGCATCTCTCCTTGTATGCGCTTTCCTTTCCTTAGATTGCAGATCTTTCCACAGCCTCCGCTTTTTATCAGTTTTAAAGATGGCACGTGTTTAGGGTTATCTTGCTGCTTTTTATTTTCATTGCTATAAATCTGAGGATGATGTTCTCCCGGGCTTGCTAGCTACGACTACATGGGAACTGGAAGCTCAGTGTTTCTAAGACGGTTTGGGACACTTTAATTTATATTTCTGATTTATAACTGTGGATCTGCAGAGACCTTTAGTTACTGGTAAAATTATTCTGGTTAACAATGCTGTGCATGGCTTGTCTCTCTGGTTAAGCACATCCTCAGAGAACATTTTCCTAGTGAAACAAGGCTACAGAGAACATGTTTGTTTCTCTGGCTGTCATGCTCCCTCAGTCTCCTGTCCTCCCCCAGTGCCTCTTTTGTTCTCTGTTTTCTTAGTTGACGTATCGTTGCAGTACAAGTCACATGTTTCCAATTTGGACTAATTTTATGATCAATCTCACCAATACTAAAAAGCATGTATGCTGAGCTCCAGTACCATTTCCCTGCCTCATGAGACGAGCTGTGAGCTACTAGCTCAGGGCTTGATGCCCCTTGGCAGCTGGCTTCACATCTCTGGGATTTTCCTCATCCATCTGCTCTTGCTCTTTGCTCTCTGGATGCTCCTCAGTGTCCTTTGCTGAGTCACTCTCATTTAACCACTTTCCTAAAGTGGAGTGTCTCAGGACCGAGACATCGGACCTCTTCTCTCATGTCCTTGCTCTCTTGATGAGCTCATCTAGTCTCGTGATTTAAAAAAAGAATGATCTAAACGCTACAAGCTGAAACTTTCTATCGCTAGCCCAGATCAGATCCCTATGTAATGGCTCTGCTTGGTTTTCTCACTGACAAAGAAGATCCAGTGCATCTCAACCGAGGTTCCTGAGAATACTGTCCCCCCAAGCGTTCTTCCTGCTATAGGCTTGCCTAACTTGTTAAAGGCAGTGACGCTTTTCTGGTCACTCACTTAGAGACTTCTGAGGACATCTGTGGCTCTTTTAGTCCTTCTCTCATGAATCACACACTTGACTCAGCTACAAGTCTTTGAAGCCTTCTTCTCAGATTTTACACAGAATTTTGGGGTATGTCTTTTTCAGTCATGTTCTCTCCTATCTTAAATCAAAGTACGCACTCGTCGGTTACGTAACTGCCGTCACGCTGTGACAGCCCGCGTTTATCTTTCAGAATAGTGCCAGTGCAGCAGCCAGAGTGACTGATAAAACAAATGATTGATGGGACCTAAACTTTCCCCCCTGAGCTGACAGAGGCAAGGACCCTGTATGCCCAGTGGACTATAAATTTGTCTCAGTTATGTCTGATTTTTACCTCTCATGGTTTCCTTCCCACTTATCCTCTCCAGCCATTAATATCCAGGCACGCTCCTCTCTGTGGACTTCATGCTTCATGTTCCCTCTGCCTAGAATGTTCTTTCTCTATACACCTGAATTATCAGCTTCTTAACCATCTTTGTGTCTTCATCCTAAAGTGAAATTGTCTCCCTTCCCTAGCAGAGGTGGTGTGCCTTCACACACTCATCCTACCTTAGGGTCTTCCGGCTCCACCTTCCTTCATAGTGTTTTTTCAACATCTGCAGTTGTCAGATTGCTCAAATTATATGTTGGTAACTATCTCAACTCCTGATGGCTTCAAGACAACAAAAACACATTTATTGCTCAATCACATGTTTGTTAATATGACTAACTTTCCATTCTTTGTAAGAAGTCAGGACCAAGACTCCCTCTGGTTGGTGTACTCCAGCCAGTTCAGGAGGGAAAGATGGATAGTCAGGGGTCTTAGTGTATGCCAACAGTTCTCTGTGCCAGTCGGAACCTTTCTTATCTTCCTGTAGTTTATGGCCTGGTACCGAGGGTTAGTTACAGGACCACAGCTAATCTCAGAGAGACGGAGACACACTCCTCTCATGTGCCTGGGGTAAGGAAAGTATCGTTTGCTGGAGGAAAAAGTTGTGTGAGTGTGTTGCAAGGCAAAACTGGGTCAGCACAGTCACTGTCAGGAGAGTTCAGCATCACTGTTTTAAAAGTCCACCCATATTTAAGGAAGGATGGCTTCTAGGGCTCGGCCATATCCTACCCCAATGACGCTAATATGATAGTTCCCTGCCATGCAGTGGATCAAATGTTAGAGACCATTTCAGGAACAAGCCAGTGTTTCCTTCCTGGGGCAAATCAACTGCTTTACTGAGCAGACAATAAGCCTCTTATGCTGGAAACAGGCAGTTTGGATTCTTAATATGTGAACCATCTCTCCTTCCTGCTGACACGTGTGCTGCTTGCTTTCTGTGTAGTTATGAAGAGATCCTGCTGGCTTAATGAGAGGAGACATGTCTGGGTTTCCCTGTCCAACTCTAAGCAGTGGAGCTTTGTGAGTCTGTAAAAATTAAAAGCTAAGACATGAAAGAGTGATAAGCATATTTGCTTTTGCCTGGGCATGGTGGAAACACGCTGTTTCTGATAACAATGAGCTGCTAATGGGGATTTTCCTCGCCAGCTCCCATGCCTGGTAGATAGATTCCTATCTCAGGCTTTGGTTAGGGCTCAGAAGTGTGGGTGTGCATGTGTGTGTGTGTGTGTGTGTGTGTGTGTGTGTGTGTGTGTGTGTATAGGGCGTTTTGTACTTCACCAGAACTAATACAGATAAACTAATCCCTTAGCACTAAACAAATAAATACAACTTTTGTTCTATGATTGCCCACCAGGATCTGATATCATGGTTGTAAGTGTCTGAGTCTTATGTTGGTCCATGCCACACGCTCTTTGAAAGGGAGTGGCTGAAATGTACCATAAAGTACCTACAGTTCCTTGGTTATACACAGTCTGTTGCTACTTCGCTTACTTACTGGATCACAGTGACAAAGAAGAAAGGAAAGGGCTGCACAGTGATGAGACACTGCCAGGGAGTTACCATCCCAAAATAAATGTAATGAAAGGAATTTAGGGAAAGCACGTAAAAGAAAATAACCTTTAAATTGATTATAAGTGATTCCATGACCACTGGCTGGCCAGAAAAAAATTTCTGTCCAAAGTGCAATTCCAGGATTTTATGACTTCCAGCCCTCTTAATCCTGTTTTATAATTTTGCCAAAACTCCCCAGAGTTGTTGCCTTTTTGTCTGAAGTTAGCGCTTCCTGTTTGTGTTGCTGACTCCAAGTTTGAGGCTATTATGCCACATTAGCAAATAGCTGTATGCCGCTTAGATGACCACCGGGTCATTTGCAAAGGCAAGCATCTCATGCTACTTGCCAAACGCCATGTTTGCAAGGAGAACATTCTGATGAACATCAGAAAAGTGTTGCATCTACAGCCTGTGTATCCAGGCCTCTGGTAAGCAAACTTGAGTTTAGGATGGAGAAAGGTAGTTCATTGTGAAAAAAAATATTTCAGTCTGTCCCTGGTGTTTCTGTCCAGTGTCTTCACAAGAGGGACAGAGGAGAAAAGTCAAAATCATTTTCAAGATTTTTTTCCAACTCCTTGGCTGCCAGTATTTACAAATAGGATCCTTGCATCTCAACCAGACTGGATTGCTTGCTTCTTGCAACTATGTTCAGAGTCTGCAGGTCCATTTTTTGGGGGTAAAGTTTATTTATTTATTTATTTATTTATTATATAGACAGTGCTCTGCCTGCATGTACACCTGTAGGTCAGAAGAGGGCATCAGATAATGTTATAGATGGTTGTGAGCCACATGTGGTTGCTGGGAACTGAACTCAGGACCTCTGGAAGAGCAGTCAGTGCTCTTAACTGCTGAGCCATCTCTCCAGCCCAGCCCTGACCATTTTTTAACTGACTTCTCCAAATCATGGCTTTTATTTGACGTTTACTCTCAAAGCCGAGTTGAAGTCCATTCATTCTTCCCTATAAGCACTTCTCTGCAAAGATACTCTCTGCTCTGCAAAGATACTCTCTGCTCTCTTCAAATTCAATAAATGTCAATCATCCCATGGTATTGTAATAGTTTTTTCCAACTGTATGGTAGTGTCCAGGGTGAAAATGGTACCTCTGACTCTGAACATTTGGAAAAGTATAGTTTTGCCTGTCTTAGGGGGAAAATCCATTCTTCATTTGCTAACATTTTACTCATAGCTGTTACTGTGTTTATACACTAACACTTTTAATTTTTATTTTTTTAGATTTTTTAAAAATGTCGTATGAGTGTTTTGCCTGCATAAGTGTATGTAAATTATGTGTGTGCCTGTTCTACAGAGGTCAGATCCCCTGAAATTAGAATTACAGCTATTGGTGAGCTGCTATGTGACTATTAACAACTAAACCACAGTCTTCTGTAAGAGCAACAGGTGCTCTTAACTGATGAGCCATCTCTCCCTCCCTCAAATGAACTCTTAAAAATTGTTCCTTCCTTCCTTCTCTTTTCCTGTCCACCCAGCATGGGGCACATCTGGGAGGCAGAGAACTCTTCTCAGGAGTCAGTTGACCTTCTGCCACATCAGACCTTGGAATTAAATTCAGGTCACCAGAGTTGATGGCAAGCACATTTACCTGATGCGTCATCTTGCTGGCTCAACAATGAACTCTTGGGTGATCAGCATCTCTGCCCACTGAAATGTGAGAGTCCACAGTGTCTTATAGTCATGCACACACTGTTTAGCCTGCACCTGCCTCCTTATGTTGCTAGACTTAAGTTTTTTCCTGTTTGTAAGCATAGCTTTCTGAAATATCTTTATTCTGTGAGGATTAGGGAGTCAGCTGCTGGTTTTGGTCCAGCTTTCAGGAAGAAGAAAGAGGAAGTAACAATACTTTGCAGTGTTTTGTAGTTGATTAACCTGGACCAGACAAGGATGATTAGGGAAGATGATGAATACAAAAATGTGCAAGACTAGATAGTCTTTTGAGGCCTTCAGATATTGTGTATATGCGGAATCTGGGACCTGGAATATACTCCCTCCTAAAGGGGAACAGGTGCCATATATAGGGACCCTATCATATATGTATACATATATTATATACAATGTATATCATATATTATAGTCTATATAGGATGTATGTGTATATATATATATATGATGTGTGGCATAAGAAGAGTCAAAAATGACATCCAGGGAATACAAGATGAGGCTTTAGTGTTTGAAAAGAAAAACAGTGCGGGGAGAAAACAGACTAAGTAATCAGCTCAGAGGAGCTCAAAGGTTTTACAGACATAAAATTAAAGTTAGTACAGAAAATGTATCTCTACTTTGTAATGAGAGACAGGCAGTTCAGGTACGAGATGTTTTTATATTCCCAAGGTCTTACAGAAGATCCTGCACATATGTGTCTTTCTGAAAGATATTCAATTCTAAAAATAACCATTACTCTTAATTTAAAAAATTAAAACACTAAGTGTCAGTAGACATAATTATAAATTCCATACTATTATTATAAAAAATTATAATTAGGTAAACATATAATACAATTAACACATATAAATAGATTTTTCTTATTGTTTAATTGTCTTTAGGTTGACAGATAATTATTTATGTTTGTGAAATATGTTTTGATGTTTTGAAATATGTATCATTGTAGAATGACTAAATCAAGCTAATTAAAAAGTTAACCACACCTAAAGATTTTTATGTGCATGGTGAGAAAATAGTATATAGTCAACATTTAGATGTAAATAACACACTGTTAAACACTGCAGTCTAAAGCCACAGTTTTGTATAATAAGATCTTATATTAATTGAAAAGGAAGAGAGGCAGTACTGAACAAAACCCAAGAGATGATTTATGGGCTAGAGACGAAATGCCATTTCCTATTAAAGACCAGAGTGCCATCAGGCACAGCTTTCATTGAGTAGTAACCTGCATGCTGGGATAAACCATAAAGAGTTTATAGGGAGGAGCTTATAGGGAGGCTTGCAATGAAGGCGAGTGGGCTCCCAGGAAACATCGAATCATTTAAACTCACACATGAGAACTGAGTGATTTGGGAGAGAGAGTAGAGTGAGCTGTAATAACAAAGCCTTTAGGTCCATGTTAATAGAGACAACTAAATGCCAACTGCTTTATTTTTTCATTTAGCCTTTGGCTAAAAATAGAACTGAGAATCGTCCTAGAACTGGGAATTGCCCAATTTAAATAGCGCATTTGGTTTTCAGGGACTTGGACTGTGTGAGTTTCATTAAGCTGTCAACCATATGATCTCCTCAGTGCTTTTTCTCTGAAACTATTTTATTTAAATATGGCTCTGAACACTTGAGCTGCTTGTGCTCAGGAATCAAAAGGCAGTATTTGTACTGTATGACTATCCATAATTATCTACGATTTAAACTTTGTATTATTAGTTTCTCAGTAATGTAGTATACACACACACACACACACACACACACACACACACACACACACACACACTTTTGCCTGATTTCTGTCACAGTTGAACTTTATGTGGCCCACAGGGGCCCTATGTGATCTGACCCTATGTCTCAGTTCTACACCCCTTGACCCACTACACCCTGACCTTTTAATACACAGCCACTCTTCCTCAACACCTCTGTGCACGGGGCGTCTTATGGCCAAGAACTCTACTCCTGCCCTTCCTTCCATCAGGCCCTTGTGGTTCAGCAGGCTAAGTCCTGAGCATGGACTGTCCTCTCAGGTCACAGTAACTGCTTATTGGTGGAAGACAGGAGCACCTCCGTGGTATTCACATGCCTATTCCCCACTACTGATACATTATCTTGTCGGGGATCTGTCATTTTCTCAGCATCATGGTTTCTGCTACCCACTAGTCTTCAAAATCTCAACCTCAACTTCTTCAGTCTGTTGTGTCTCCTAGCTTTTCTCCCTGGTTATTTTGTATAGGTGGCATTTGCTACTTTGTGGCTTCCTTTTCCTTCTAACCTTCTCCACCCTTTTCTATCATTTCAACTCTGCAACACTAGGTAGGAGGGATAAAAGGATAGAGGGAAAAGGGCCGTTGTTATCATTAGACTACTTCCTGCTCGTTAGAGCTATCGAGTTCCTTGGGGCAAGTTTGATCTTCACCTTCAAGATACCTAATTTCTTCTTGCTGTTGTTTCTTCTTTCACGTGATTACTTAGCAAACAACAACCAATGGCATCCAACCACCAACTGGCACTAACCCACCTATGGGGCTCTAGCATTCATATATCCTCTGAAAAGTCTCCAGAATTCCAAATGCCACACAGTCACAGAAACTATCTGCAGCTGGCAAAACCACACCTCTGCTAGAGCATGAGTCAAATCATAGTCAGCTGCTGCTTACCTACAAAACTCCAAATGCTACATTAACCAAAATTGCAGCAGATGTTAGTAATAAGATACACACATACTAGATTTGTGTGTGAGCTGGAAGCTAAAGTATGTTAATTTTTACTGTGAAAACAAAACAAGAACAGATGTCAAAATAGCAATAACTCAAACAGGAATTTACTATCATATCAGAAGAACCTTAACTATAGCATTTGGATACTGAGGCCAATGTTCACATCAAATGTCACTTTAATTTTAAGTATATGTAACACTAAAATTAATCTTTCTAGGATGAATAATTTGGGGGTGAATAAATATATAATTAATATGAACTAAAATATAGTCTAAAAACTAAAATGACTAGTGGGTAAGAAAGCAAATCAGAGCTTTAGCCTACGCTGTAGCTACTACTAAGAAAGCCAGTATTTGTTGACCTGTTTTACAAAAGCTACCATATCCTAATCAAATTGGGGTTATTTCATGATAAAATAATTGTTGAAATAAACATAGTAAAAAGGAGGAGGACCTAAGTCTTTGTTTCATGCTGCTGTAACAGGATACCACAGATTAAATAAGTAAATGTCACAGACCCATTCTGTTTCTTTTACATCAGTACGATGAGACACCTCTATTGTAGAGATAATGGACAATGGACTTTCTTAAAACCCCCTCAAGTCTCATGGCCAATTATGACTTAATAACGAGGTCAGTTGCTTGTGCCATTGTGACAGTTTAGTCATGTCCACCAGCCTATGGAAAACCTTTTAATACTGTGAAATGTCAAAATATACTTGCCAACACTGGATATTTATGAACGAAGTAAACTGTAAACAATTCATGAAGATACACGTGAATGGCTGAAAACCAGTAATAGCACAGAAACCCATTTGTTCTTGATCCATCTCATGGTTTTATTTGCACTTGGAAGAATGATCATAATTATTTAAGGCAGTTTTATGACTGGTTGGTGATGATCTTTTCATGAATGATGGTGATGTTTTCTTGTTATTGAGTATTTCCCTTTTACTCTTAGGGCAGTGTTTTCACAGCACTGATGGTGAGTCTTGAGCAAAAGGGTTTCTTTTTTAAACTATTTTTTATTTTTTACATATACATTTATATTATTACATATATATAAAATAAACTACATACAGCAAGAAGAACAATGAAACAATCAGGAATTTTGTACATTTATAACGTTTTGGCTATTTTGTATTTGCCAACCTTGAAGAAAACATCTTTCCTATCTTGGTGAGTATAAAATTCTGAATGTAAATCAATATCTATCATATCTCATCTCGATCAACTTGAAACATCTATCTAGTCCTAAAAATATCTTAAGCCCTAAACAACCAAGTTTAATGTAAAACTAAACTATCTGGTCTTCAACCCCATCAAAGACTTAAGAAGGAAAAATTTAATTACCTGAGTAAACAGGAAGTGCAGGTTAGGAGCTTCCAAAGTGAAAAAATGACAGAAACAGTTTGCTTCCTGAGCTGTCACCCCAAACTCTATAACATTGGAGCATCATCTTTAACCTTCTGGCCCAGTATAGCTGAAAGACATTTGTGAGGCAGGAATTATTGAGGACTTGCTTACCCTGTCTTGGCAGAGTTTGGCAGTCAACTCTGCCTGCATCCAAGCTTGCCTATTTTTAGGCAGAATTCTGTCTGTAGCTGAAACAAGTACATTTTTCCCAGTGTCTGGTTTCCCACACATTTGAAGTCATGTCTATAAGGAAGTACTTTGATGTTCATCAGCTTATTTAAGGTAGGCTGGGTGTTGTCAGGAGTTATCCTGTCTTATTGTCAAAGAATCCTTAAAACAACAAAACATCTTTAAATTCTGTAGGATTATGAAGTTTTTGAAGACATTAGCTATTTTACCTTATCTATCTAAAGAATCATATCTACATGTTACACCTAGGATGTATATTCTTGTGATAAATATAGACTAGTAATTGACATGACCATGATTTCATCAACTAACAATTAACTTGTTTAATTTGCTATCCTAAGCAGCCTGCAATAGCATTTTAAAAAGTATTGGAAGTAAACCACATAGTCTACTTGAGTTGTATGGGTACAATACCTCATATTAGAGTAGAAATATATATGATGTGTGTGAAGAATAATCTTAAATTTGAATTCTACACCAATGTATCAAAATTAAACTTATTTTCATCAATATACAAAATTCTATACTAATGAATTAAAAATAACCTGTGAGCAACAATAAAGACCTTACATTGAGGAGTAGACTGAATAATCTACTTCTTTGTCCTATCATCTCTTTATACTTCTATATTTCTCCTTCTTTCTTTTCAACTCCTATCTCCAAACCTAATAAAGAAAGATAAAGGAAAAGAGAGACACCCCTGAGTCCAACCTCATTTTCTCTGTGAATAAGACCAATAGCAGCTTAGGGTTTCCTGTAATATTAATGATGTGTTTTCATCTTTGCTCTGTAAGACACAGTTTGAGTAGTTCAACTTCTATCTGGTGGATGGAACTTTTTTTGTAAATAAATTGGAGTTTCTTGAATAAGAGAAGAAAAAGAAACATCAGACACTTTGGAAAATTAACCAAATGGAGTAGGTGTACAAAAGGAAAAGAAATCAGTTTTGTCCATTCTTCTACTGAGGGACACTTAGGCTGTTTCCAGGTTCTGGCTATTATGAATAAGGCCGCTATGAACGTGGTTGAGCAAATTTTCTTGTTGTGTGCTGGTGCATCTTCTGGGTATATTCCAAGGACTGGAATAGCTGGGTCTTGAGGAAGCCTCATTTCCAGTTTTCTGAGATAGCACCAGATAGATTTCTAAAGTAATTGTACTAGTTTGCATTCCCACCAGCAATGAAGGAGTGTTCCTCTCTCTCCACATCCTTGCCAGCATGTGGTATCACTTGAATTTTTGATCTTAGCCATTCTGATGGGTGTAAGATGGAATCTCAGAGTTGTTTTGATTTGCATTTCCCTGATGATTAAGGAGGTTGAGCATTTCTTTAAGTGTTTCTCAGCCATTTGATATTCCTCTGTTGAGAATTCTCTGTTTAGTTCTGAGCCCCATTTTCTCAATTGGGTTATTTGGTTTGGTGATGTTTAATTTCTTGAGTTCTTTATATATTTTGGATATTAGACCTTTTTCAGATGTAGGGTTGGTGAAGATCTTTTTCCAGTCTGTAGGCTGTCACTTTGTTCTGTTGACAATGTCTCCTGCCTTACAGAAGCTTCTCAGCCTCATGAAATCCCATTTATTAATTGTTGACCTTAAGGCTTGGGCTGTTGGTGTTCTGTTCAGGAAGTTGTCTCCTGTGCCAATGTGTTCCAGGCTCTTCCCCACTTTTTCTTCTAACCAGTTTAGTGTCTCTGGTTTTATGTTGAGGTCTTTGATCTACTTGGACTTGAGTTTTGTGCATGGTGACAAATATGATTCTAATTGTTTTTTTTTTTTTTTGACACATAGACATCCAGTTAGACCAGCACCATTTGTTGAGGATGGTATCCTTTTTCCATTGAATAGATTTGGCTTCTTTGTCAAAAATCAAGTGACCATATGTGTGTGGATTCATTTCTGGGTCTTTAATTCGATTCCACTGATCAACCAGCCTATTGCTATGCCAGTACTATGCTGTTTTAATTACTGTTGCTAGAGGTAATTAGAGGAAGGAAATGGGTCTATGGAGATGATTAAGATGCATTATATACAATATGAAATTTTCTGATAGGAAATTTAGCAGGGTCTTGAGTGAGATCTTTTTCCCCCCAAAACATTATTATAAAAATGGTTTTAAAAATGATTTGGAGCTCCTCATCCTTATTTTTGATGCATCCAAATTGTAAAGGATCCTGGTTCTCAAACTTGAGTATTCATCCTAATTGCCTAGTCAGTCTCTGATTCGGTCGGTCTGTCAGTCCTTCCAAGTTCCCAGGTGACACTGATTCTCTAGAGACTACACTATCAGCAGCACCATGGTGTGGAGCCCATCCCACCTTCTAAGAGGGGAAGCCACTGTCGACTTTTGTACTTAAGAAGCAACAGAAGGTTAAAAAATCATTTACATGGGTTTTCATGAAAACCAAGCAGAGAAAGAAAACAAAGAAGGGAAATGAGTTTTGTTCACTTCCATAGCCTATTGCTGTCTTCCCTAAAACCAAAACAACAAAAGCATGTATTTTTAAAATAATTACAAAGACTCTACACATTTCCAAAATGGCACAAAAGTATCACAAAACTGGCTTTGACATCTATGTGTTTGTTAGTTTCTCATCTTCATTTGGCAACACCATGGATGAAGAATTTTGTGCCTGGCTTAATAAAGAGACATCTTTTTTTGTACACCTCTTCTTTTTGCTGCATTATTAAAGTCCTTCTCTGTGGATATACTTGTATTGTCTCTGTTAGTCATGGCAGACTCCAATAATTTACCTAGCTGTCAGCACAATATTCTCGAGTCCAGTCATTGCATTCAAAGAAGTAATTAATACCAAGAACTTAGGAGTTAGAGCATAGGGGACAGTGAAAATCAGTTCAGATGATGTACATATGCCACGTGCCTCTTTAACATAACCCTGGGAACTGGTGAGCAGCAATAGACAGAGCTGTATCAGATTCAAGTTCACAGGCTGTGGAGTTCACCCTCAAGACGC
This sequence comes from Acomys minous, assembly GCF_964271855.1. Lineage (NCBI taxonomy): Eukaryota > Metazoa > Chordata > Mammalia > Rodentia > Muridae > Acomys > Acomys minous. The sequence continues at coordinate 37,888,511 of NC_140492.1, read as the reverse complement.
TGCTGTGTAGACTGCCCTTCTTGCTGTCTCATCACCTGGGAGACCACCAGAGGACACCAGAGCAGGAGACTTACCTTCAGAGTAGGTGACAGCAGAGCTTACCTGTGGATAGAGGACTATTGCAGTTTAATAGGAGTTAATCTTCTATTGGTTCCCCTATCCTGCCTGTGTTTCAGAGGAGAAAACAATTGATCAAACCGTAGCCTTCTTCAAGGCAGATGTAAACTATGTGTACATTTCTTGTCATTTAAAAACTGCCCTCATGCAGCAAATTTATGGCTGTTGATTATACACACTTGTCATTCCAACCATCTCCCTCACCCCTTTTTCTCCAAACCAGCATTGTCCAAACCAAAGCGCAGTTTGAGGAGAGCCAGATCCAAAGGCTTGTGTACAGTTGAGAGGCTGTTCATCTCAGGATTGGAGGCCACCATAGAAATGATAGGCTGTTGACTTAGAAAGCCATCTGTGAAAAGTAAATGTCCTCCCAGCTCTCATTTGGGTTATAATATAGGTCACCAAGTTACTTCTCCTTTGGGAAAACTATTAGTCAAGTGGTATTGAGATGTCAACACTGGCAGGTTCAGTCTTTCCTCTGGAGTCACCAGATGGTGGACTGGGCAGTGAGAACACTGGGGATTCTGACCTAGGTGGAAACTGTTTTAGCTGAAGTGAGGCCCATTCACAGCTGGGCAAACATAGTGTTCTATCAGGAGAAACACATTTCCCCCTTCAGACTTTGGACATGGCTGAATTCAAACATTATAAATTTAATAGCAGACATCTTCTGGATATTTGGTACTTAATGTCCTTATAAATAAGCAGTTGGCTCCTCAGAGTCATGCCCTGTGGGAATCACTCAGGGGTATCTGTGTGAGCAAAAGTCTCCAGGAGAACAAGGGTGTGTTTCCTGAATTCTGAGAGTTCTTGTTGCCTGTGGGACCCCATGTTTCAGCTGCCAGATCACCATATGCTAGCTTGGAGAAGGAGTGTGCTATTTTGTCCCAGATCAGGAATCATGAGAAACTGTAACTTTGTGGTGTTTGCAAACAGATCATCATGGATGAGCCAATGGAATTTATTTAAAGATCCGGTTCTCTGGCACTGGGATTGTTCATGCGGGTCATGGGACCGCCATCACAATATTTTTTTTCCTGTAATTTTTACAGTGTCCTTTTTTTCTCTCGAGTTCTTTCTTTACATGTTCATTGTCAGCATTTTAATTATGTTTTCAGATTTGTATTTGTCACATGTAAGGACTTTGTGGCTGTCTCTGGTGCCATGTGCTGTTATTAATTTACCTCACGAACATTGCGGACTCTTTAACTTCACTGTCCTTGTTTATATTTCTGCTTCAACATGTGTTTTGTATATAGGCTGAAAGAGTTTCATTTGTAAGTTAGGGTTCACAGTGTCCAAAGTGTTTGTCCTCGTCTGTACTAAGCCAGGCACACTGCCACCAGTATCTTTCAACTTAAAATTAGAAAGACTTTTCCTGACAATTCTGGGAATGTTTATAATGACAGTTTTGTACACACACACACACACACACACACACACACACACACACACACACACACCACAGAGGTACTCAAATTCCTTCAACCCGTCTCTCTCTGGTACAGCCTCATGCCATGGCAGAAGACACCCTGTTTTCCTCATCTCCATAATGACGTCATTTAGACTACTGCTCACAGAAAGTCACTCTCTAATGTCTGGCCATTTCCAAGCAGGTGAAAGCCTAACATTTTAAATCTATTGCTATTTTAACTTTAGCCATTCCGCATCATTGTGGTTTTAATTTTCATTTTCCTTACATTAATGGTACAGACCAAGAATTGGTTAAAGTATGACTTGCACATAGTAGGTCAATGAACGGCTATGTCCACTTACTTATGCGATGTCTACAGCTTCTCTCTCCCCCCCTCCACCTCTCTCTGTAAGTGTGTTCATCTGTGTATCTGTATGTGTGCCATATGCATATATGTGTGTGGTATGTGCATGGGTGGGAGTGAATGTGCACATGTCTAGGCATGCAGATGCTATAGGAGGATGTCTGCTCTCTGCCTCTATTACTTTCTGCCTTCTTCTCTGGAAACAGGGTTTCCTCCTGAATTTAGAGTTTGCTCATTTTTGGCTAAGCTGTCAGGCCGGCAAATCCCAGTAATGTTCCTGTCTCAAGAATTCTATCATCTTGACCAGCATGATAGCAACACGTTTTACTATAGTATATAATACTTTGGGAAATATAAGATGACTATATGAGAAAATAGATGTGAAAAGAATTTTATTGAATATACTTTAATGATGATTTCTTTCTCTGAGGTCTTACTGGATGGCTGTAACGACTTTGTTGCCTTTCTTTTTTTTAACTGAAGTATGGGTTTTGTTGGTGGTGCTGATGGTATTGTTTTTGGTGGTGGTGGTTTGGGTTTGTTGATACTGTTTGTTTTGGAGTTGTTTGAACTCTGGCACCACCTCTGTGGCTGAGATTTTTCCCTAGCCAGGCTGTTTCTTTGTAGACCTAGTGTCATCCACAGCCCCCAGCAGCTGGGAAGCCTCCCTCCTTCGGTTGGTCCAGTGACCCAGAGTTCTTTGGGCTGACAGTGCCTGTCATCTCCTCCCTTTGTCTGGTTCACCAAACTCACCCCATGTTTTCTAAGGCATATGTCTACCTTTAAATTTTAAAAATGGGCTAATTCTAATTTTACTTTGAAAGACATTTTTTTTTGTTTGTTTTTAGAATTTCACAATAGTGTGAAATATTTAGAGATACTGTAGGGTGTTGCAAATAGAGGATCAGAGACAAACCATTGTCACAGGTCCAAGAATGTACTCTGCCAATACGAAGGTTTTCTCTAGGCAAGCTTTTATAGTTTTCCTAAAAAAAAATTATTTTTTCATTTTCTCTCAAATGCAATAAAATGTTTTTCCTGTAGTCTTTTTTTTCCTCTGTACTCCTGAACATTTTTGGGCAACATATTTGTTGTTTATTCATGTGTTAGTTTTGCTAAGGTCATAGTGTACTGTGTTATTTTCTATTATATCTATATTACTTGTCAGAAGTGTAAGTATGACTATATGCTGAAAGAAAACTTCTACTACATTAATTGAGGCCCAACCCATCAGATGTGCCCAACTGGTGGCCCTCTGGCCACATGTGGCCAAAGATAGCTTGAATGCAGACCAACTCAAAACCATAAACTCAACAAAAGAAATATATATATATATATATTGCAACTTGATGGAAAAGTTTTCAAATAGACCTTGTAAATATAAATGTATATGCCAAAAAATAAGATAAAATATTTAGAAAAAAAGAAAAGATTGCATTTCAGTGCCAAAGGGTTGAGTATTCATGATGGAATCAAACCATAACAGCTCATCATAAAGATAATTTATCATTAAAGATTAAAATTGATGTATTACACAGAGATAAGGGATCAAATTTTAGAGCATTGCCCAGAAGTATAAACTGTGGCTGAATCCTAAGGTAAACAATAATTTGGAGGCAATTTTGACAAATCTGCTTTGAATAAAAGGAAAAGGCTGTTTAACCTTTTTGCTAGACACCGAGGATCAATGAAGTAATGACTGGGTGGGTAAAGGATGTGCAGAAGGTGAACCAAAGGTGGAAGGATTCTATGGTAGTCACGTGAGTAACATAAGCAAAGGTGCAGGGTGAGGACAAACCACAATATTCCAGAGTGTGGGATGAGTAACTGGCCATAATAAAATGTAACAGCAGAAGTAACGTATAGTGCCGTAACACAGGGATCAGAATCCTGAGTCTAAGTTGGTGCTGCTTAATCTTTCTAATGATGAGGCCATGAACACAGTTCATGCTGTACCTGGTTATGCTGACCCAAAACCATGAAATGATTTTCATGGCTACTTCAGTAACTTTGCCACTGTTATGAATTGTAATGTAAATATCTGATACGCAGGATATATTTGATATGCTACCCCTGTGTGGTCACAACCCACAGGTTGAGAACTGCTGTTCTAAATGAAGACCAGAAAGATTGATCTCAAATTATTACATTTGTGACATTACATTCCAGTGGAATCATCTGCACATGTTACTTTTTTCCGGGACATCTATAGAGATTTACTCAAGAGAGTAGTAGGGATTAGAATTTTGGAGAAAGTGGGGTAGCTAAATGTCAATTTATTTGGAAAGTTCTTTAATGGTGTATTTCTTGGCATAAATTGCCAGCAAAGGGGAGACAGGCTGGGGTTCTCTTCCAGAGGAGTTGACCAGTTCCATTTTGGTTGGCTGGTAGCTGTGTTTATGAGTTCTCTGTCTTTTGGTTAGTATAATATTCTTTCTATTTTCAGAGGGTAATCATACCATTATTATATCTGGTGGAATCCATGAGAAAAAAAAATCTAACAGGATGCTGAGCCTGCCACTCTGTGTTCTCGGCCTAGTAGAGTCCAGTTTAAGCACATAATGGTTTTAAAAAATATCTTCATGTCAGGATACTGCAAAGAGGCTGGTTGTGTTTGAACTTACTATGAGAATGGACAACCTTCTAAAGCAGAAGAATGTGTGCTTGACTTACATTTTGCCCATTGTATTGAGAGAGAAAAATAAGGAGTAATACTGGACCCAATGAAGGCACATTGATTGAAAGGGGGAAAACTGAATTGGGCAAAATATAGCTTTTATAAACTACAAATCATTTCATTAAAACCTGGTATTTATTAAAAACAAATAAAAGCCTTCAACATGAGGCCCATAGCTTGACCACGTTTCACTCCACTGAGTAATGGGAGTGACCTCAAGGAGAATGACCTTGGGCTACACTAGGCTGACAAAACCTTGAGACTTCGGTTTAACCCTACAATAAACACACAAAGTGATGGGTGACATTAGTGCGTCCAGTTGCTGTTGCCATCATTTAGAACTAAACGAGATAAACTGTGAAATTCCTTTAAAAAATTTTTTTTCAGTAAGTCACGCAGGGTCTATGATTTTCAATTTTTCTCCACAGACACAAGAATAACCATAGAATGGAAATGTTCATAAGATCATTTTGTTTGGGGGAAAGTGCAAAGTAATATGCACATGCGTAGGAGTTACCTTCCTGTCTGCCATGGCGGAAGTGATTCCAGTGTTGTATCTCTTCCGATGGGTGCGTGATGATGCAATCCTTTCACGTACCTGGGTTAGTTAGCTTCTTGTCACTGTGACAAATACCCAAAAGAAACATTTTAAAAGGAAGGAAGATTTACTTTGGCCCACGCTTTGGTCGGTTTCAGTGCCTTGTCAGCTGGTCTGAGTACTTTGAGTTTGCGGTGGGGCGAAATACTGTGATGGAAGGGCATTGTAGGGCCATGTTGTTCACTGAGAAGCAGAGAGACAGGATGGGGCCAGAGGCAGGATGGAACTTTCTAGAGTACCCAAAACCTGTGGGAAAGTGTCTGGAGAACATCTGGAGGATGCTGAGATATTTAAATTGTACCAATAAGAAGCTTCATCTCCATGCACCATATCTTAGTAATGAATATAAATAGACGGTTCTGGCCCACTTTGGATAGAAAGATGAACTCCCTCCAAAAACCCCTCCACTTAACCCTTCAGTAAGACTTCTCAGACTCCTGAGTATTTTGCTTTTTATTTTTAGTCTGTTTTATACACTATTAAGTACATTTTCTTTGATTTTAATGTCAAATGGTTTAATCACCAGAGCATCTGTGCTTTTATCCTAAGAAGCAAAAGAGAGAACATTTGTTCGAAGAATAACGCCGCCAACAGGTTTGCTGAGGGGCGGTGGTTGTAGGATGAAAAAAAAGGTGGCATGCCAGACACTTACCCTATGTTCCTATGAACAGGTAAAAGGCCAAGCCTGAAAGTGCACATCAATACCACCAGCGACTCCATCCTCTTGAAGTTCCTGCGTCCAAATCCAAATGTAAAGCTGGAAGGCTTTCTCCTGGGATATGGCAGCAACGTGTCTCCAAACCAGTTCTTCCCTCTGCCCACAGAAGGGAAATTCACCGAGGCTGTGGTCGGTAAGGTGTTTGGGGATCAAACACACAGAGAAGGGTGGGTGGTAATAACTGTAGTGAGATGCCCAAACATGGACGATAAAGGACGTTTCTTCTACATCCTTGGCTGAGAGCAAGGTGGCAATACGAACCACCTTTGTAACTAGTGCAACCCAGAGCATGGTTCTTTAAACTGAAGCTTTTTACGGCATGAAGAAATGACTGTTTTAACTGAACCTGTAATCCCTGCCCATCTAGCTAAATACAGAGTGGAGATATAGCTGAGATACTGGGTTTAGTTAGCCCTTGTGTCATTGTTTACATGGAATGTTTTTCTACTGTTTTGTCTTTATTCTCTTAGGTGGTAGAAGATGACAACTAATAGAGTTTGCATTATCTTTTTCTATAAGATGTTATCCTTGGAAAGAAAAAGAAAACATATTGCATTTAAAAATTTTCAATTAGTTCAGGCAAACAGATTTAAGCTCAGTATGGATTATAGAATCATGTGTTTCTTTGAAAATTAGAGTTTCAGGATGTGAACCATTTTGTTGCTTTCTGTGTGGAAAAAATGTAAATAAAATCCTTTTAAAGGATTAAATTCTTTGAAAAGAATGAGTTACTTGTGAGAAATTTAAAAGACTAGGATAAGATTCACATTCTTTTCCCCCCTGGCAAAAATGTTGCTTAAGAGGCTGTCTCTGAACTTTAGTTTAATCCCATGTGTGAGGCTCTTTCTATTAACTCTAAGAGAAGCAATAGCCAAAAGGACAAAATCAATTTATCGTGGCATTCTTGATTTTGTCCTTTTGGCTATTGCTTCTCTTAGAGTGATCTCTGCTGTTCCTTAATGCCCGCCAAAAGATACTATTACTAATTAGTGAGTAATTGAAGATAATATTGTTAATTAGTGAATAACTAAAAATGATATTGTTAATTAGTGAGAAACTTGATTTAACATAAGAAAACCACTTTAAAGCAAACCTAAGAGTCTAATTACTCTTGAACCCTAAGATTCAGACAGTTTTGACAAGTGTAATAACAAATTCTGAGAACTTGAATGTTTACAAATATCCCCTGGTATATATATTCAGTCTTTGAAATGAATAACAGCCAGAAACCATAAGCTTACCCTCACACAGATAGCAGATCCATATCCCTCCATCCACACTGAGTGTTACGACTAATGTCTTTTTTTAATAGACTTTTTTGTTATTTAAATAAAGAATTTGTTAACTTTCTTTATAGCAGGCAAAAGAATTAAATATTAAAATGGCAGAAGAAAAATTCCTAGTGAAAAGTATGTGTAGAAAACTAAAAACAAATTTCAGTATAAACACTCCAACCTTTCATTGTTTTAATAATGAAAGTTGCTCAAATGGACAGAGGATCCTTTTATTTATTATTTTCATCCCTGGATTAAAAAAATATATTTATTTATTCACTTTACATCTTGATCATACTCCGTCCCTCCTACCCTTCCAGTCTCACCTTTCCTCTCTCTTCCCCCCATCAGAAAAGGGGAGCCCCCTGCCCACCCCAGTTCATCAAGTTCCTCATTCTCTTTCCCTGTGGTCTGACAAGGCAGCCCCACCGGGAGGAAGTGATAAAAAAGCAGGCAACAGAGTCCATGTCAGAGGCAGCCCCTGCTCCCCTTACTAGGGGACCCACATGAAGGCTGAGCTGCCCATCTGCTACACATCTGTAGGAGGCCTAGGTCCAGTCCATATATGGTCCTTGGTTGGTGATTCATTCTCCAGAAGCCCCTCTGGGCCCTAGTTAGTTGAGTCTGTTGGTCTTCTTGTAGAGCTCTTGTCACCTGCAGGTCCTTTTATCCTTCCTCCCGCCTCTACTTTCCCACAAGATTCCCTATACTCTGCCCAATATTTGGATGTGAGTCTCAGCATCTGTTTTAATCTGCTGCTGGGTGAAGTCTCTCAGAAGATAGCTATGCTAAGCTCCTGTCTGTAATCGTAGCAGAGTATCATTAATAGTGACAAGGTTTGGCTCTCTCCCGTGAACTCTATGCCTGCTAACACACAGCAAGCTATTTACTAGTCTCCCCTTAAAAGATGGAGGCCTAAAGTAACTTGAGAAATGAGCATTGAGTCCACCTGGCTATTTATGACTAAATTGGGGTATAAAATGGTTAGCCTCCAATTCTTGCTACTTTCAGAGTGATCAGTAGAACTCAAATTTATGGAGTTTGACATGAGACCATTTGAAGATAAATCAACTGTGAATGACAGGAGAGAAAGTTAAGAGGACAGTTAGGTACATAAGCTTCAAAGACTAATAGCTCTACTAAGAAAATAATCGTGTCAATTTCCTCCATGAAGATCAAGTGATTCATTTTCAAACATTTTGCAGAAAAGGATGGTGATATTTGGCATATATTTTTCAACATTTTATTTTATTTTATTAAAATATAAGTACATCATTTTTTCCTTTCCTTTTCCTCACTCTACTCTCTCCTGGGTACCTCTCCTCCTGCTCCCTCTCAGCCCATGGCCTCTTTCTCTTCAATATATATGCAAAATATTTTATATATGCATACACATAAATATTATATCAATGCATAAATATTGTAACCTACTCAATCTGTCCTATGTTGCTTGTAGTATATGGTTTCAGGGCTCATCATTTCTAACTGGACAATCAACCAAGGGGCTCATCCCCAGGGAAGACAAATTGTCTTTATCTGCTCTTAGCATTCCTTAGCTGCCTAGAGTTCTTTGTTGAGGGGTGGGGCACTGTGGGATTTCCTACTTCCACATAATACTGTCTATTGGTGCTGGCCTTGTTTAGGCAGCCAGACTTTGAATCTGGTTTTATGGATCATGTAAATAAGACAGGACATTAGTAGAATTATCAGAACTATATACACAACATTCAATTGTGTATATTTGTGGATATAAATTGCTAATTTGATATTAACTATAGTGCTTCCTGAGCAACAGTAAGGATATCCAAATTCATATGGCTTTATAGAATTGCTTCAATCATCTTTTAAACCACAGAATGAAGAACAGATATTACCTGGGCAGTGCCACTTAAAGCATTCTCAGTATATTTATTAACAGTTTCAATATGTCAAATGATCTTCTCTAGTTCCATATATGGCATAAAAATGGAGGCCCAATAATAATATTAAGGGAAAACACCCCATGTATAGAGATGCTGTAACATAAGTGTATTAGGAAGGTGATCAAGAGCTCTTAACCTGCAACGTCTACTCAAGGAAATCCTAGAGTTTTCTGCCAGTCCATTCCAGGAGTAACTAAGGCTGCAGAGACATTGGTGCTTAGGAGATGTTCATCATCTTTCTGGCCTCATGATCCACTCAACAGCCAAAGGGCTTAGGCTGAGCTCTATATGAACTTTTACATAAACACTAATTGGGCTATTTGCTAGGGAGGAGTATTATCCCCTAGGTAACCTGTTTCTGCTGGCAAAGCTCTTCAAAGGATAACTGTAGGGTATGGCTGGCACATGCCACCTTCCGAGAGGACCAAAGTCTCCAAGGATAAGGAAGATAATATCTAGTTCCCAGAGATTCAGCTGTGTGGTCTGATAAACTAAGGAAATGCATTATCACCCTAAAAAAACTCTCAGGAGGCCAAATTGACAAACAATTTTAATGGCCAGCATTCAGGTATTACCTGCTGACCGGAAGGGAAAGAAGTGACCAGAACAGAGGAATTTAGTGAGCAAGGATTGATTTCTCTTGAGTTCAGGTTGCAGAAAATATGATTTACAGTTAGCAAAACCATGAGAATTCTTTAATCGGATTATAGCTGAGGTGTCCATGGTTGCTCCATCTGGGATGCCAGTGTCCCTGCTTGGGCTTTCATGGGGAGGCTTATATGAATTGACTCATTGTCACCTTCTAAAATCTGGCCTCATTTGTTTGGTTTTGTATTATCAATTGTTTCATTCTTTAGCTATGCCTCTGCACCATAGAAAGCCAAAAATTCACTTTAAAAAAGAGCTAAGGTCAGTCAATGGTCACTAGAAGCAACTTTTAGGGACCAAGCAGGATTCCTTGCTTCTTTTAGGGTTTTTCTTTCTCTGTGTACTAGTCATGTCATCTTCTAGGATGCACTAGGGTATTGCTAACCATTAGAAACACTAAGGTAATTTTTCTATGCCGTGATCCCCCTCTTTTGGGGGTTAGGGTGGCATATTCTACATGTCACAAGCTACACACTTGACAGCCACATTTCTATTGTCTTTCTGCTGGCAGTTTCCTGTAAAGCCATTCTCTGCTCTCTGCATCAGCAGGTCTATTTTTAACAGATGTGCTGTGGGCAGGTGATGATTTTATGATTATAAAGAGATGAGCTAAAATCCCTTGAGAGTAAATGAGCAAGGAAATTTTATATCTTCGTGCAAAGAAAACATCTTTTATAGCTCCTACTCACCCCTTTGTAAGAGAAAAGTAAGTTTCTTTTTTTCCAGTTCATTGGACCTTAGCCAAACATAATAATAAGTTGTTTTTATGTTCAAAAAAAGTGCTATTATGCCACATTGCCTGATGTATTGCAGTAGTTGATCGATGTGTTAGCTATCTTTTCTCACTGTGGCATGGCAAGTTGTTGTTCACAAATATTCGAGTTAATACTTGGTTATGTGTGGATTGACACTCTTGCTGATCTCTGATAGGTTTTTCTATATCTGTGTTTACATCTTTATATTAAATATACACTGGCATTTTCCAAATCACTTACTACTCCTACATACAAAGCAAAGATAATTATTCTCTTTTGTTATTTTAAAAATTTAGATTCAGATAAACAATGGTAAAAGGTGGCTTTAGTAGAGCTATGTGCTAGCTCACATTATTATTATATAGCCATCAGGAAGCTGTGGCCTAAGGATTGCCATAAGATTCAGTGCAGCCTAGTCTATATAGTTAAACTGAGTCTCAAAAATTAAAAAAAAAAAAAAAAGAGTGTTAGTGGATTGATTGAAGCAGTAAAACAACTTATTGAATGTTCACAGGAGTCCATAAGTGGTGTGAAAACACAGAATTTTTCTACTCCTTAATTTTCTGACTCATACTTCCCTTCAGCCTGTCTCTGAACACACAGAGGTCTACCTGCCCCAAATGAGTGATGGGATTAAAGGCTATGCCACTGGGCACTGCCTTGGTGCTCAGTTTTATGTTCAGTTGCTGATTATTTTTTGCAAATACGAGAGAGAGAGAGAGAGAGGAGGGGGTGACAATTCATTAATTGGGTAGCACAAGACGAATAGGCAAATAGCTTTACTTTGCTGGCTCAAAAAACGATTGGAAATAGTCTCATATACTCAAAAACTACTATAAATTCTGACTGGGCTCTCTCCCAGCCAGGTGTTAGGAATTCAGGTGTTAGGGTTTACTGCAGGCAAGAGTTTTAATTCTTACAGCTGGGCTCATTTTTCAATGAGCACATTTCGTACAGCTGTGGCCCTCTCAGGGTATCCCTAGTCGCCATCTTGGGAATTGATTTCCTGGGCTAGCGCTGAGAGGGCAAGCTGGTGTCCCTGGAGGAAGGAGCCCTGGGCCAGAATGATGACGCCCATGTTCTAAGAAGGCTCACCCTCTTCTTCAGAGGCAGCAGAGGGAAAGAGTACTTCTGAGTCATACAGACTTGGATTCAAATTTGACCCCTCTGCTCACTGTGGAGTGGCTTGGAGTAAGGTATTTAACTTCTCCGTGTTTCATTTTTATTGTGTATAAAATAGAGAATGATTTTGCAGAAGTGTTGTGAAGACTGCGTTAACGATGCACAGTAGATTATACAGGTCCTAGCAGAGAGTATGCATGTTCTGTAAATTTTATCAGTTTCTTGGAGACAATGTAGAATGGTTGTGGTCTAATCTTCACTTCTCTGAGCTTTGCCTCGGTTGCTAACAAGGTTTTGGCTATATTTCCACTAAAGATTCGGTGTATGTGAGATTTTAGTGCCTAGTGTCAAAATGCTTGGTCAAAGGGTGGTTGTGTGATTTAGTTTGGCTTTATGTTTGGCACCGAGAAATCAGGGTGGGAAATCATAGAAGTTATTTTAGCAGAGGTATTAGTAACTAAAACCAAATAGCCGTATTCATCTCACTGCTATGTCCCAATCATATTTTCTTGATAGGGAAAGCTCTAAAATTAAGATTAGGAGACAAAACCTACAGGAAAATCTGTGTCTGTGATGCAGTCACGGTGGCGACACACCTCACTCCTGTGGTCATGGTCTAGTCATCAATAGAGACTCATATTGAAATGGCCTCTTTCTCCTTGGTGAATAGAGTCCAGGTTCTGCTTAGAATTCATAGCCATGGCTTCCAAAGGAAGCAGGTGATGATCCCCAGCTTTCTAGATTTCATATCTTCTGGTATCCCTAGTAAATTAGTTACTAGTAAGGGTATATATTAAGAAATTCAACTTGCTCTACTAAACACAAATGAAAATGAGAGAGTAACACAGTTTCATTAATCAAATGATAACCTAGCAAGTTTAAGTTAAAATATAATAGTTTCTTATTTTGATGGGTTTCACTTTTATTTTACAGAGGGAAGTCAAGTTTCAAAACACTCTGAATAGAGTTTACTTCTAGAAATGGAGATGTGAATAAACATAAATTAGAGGCTGTAAAATTTAACACAGCTTCTATTCATACACATTAGTCGTGGCTCTTAAAAGCTTGATCCTTGACTAAAAGCATTTCTGACACTTAATTTTGATATATATGGTGTGGAGGGCTGGCACTCATGTTCAGCAAACAAGGTTCGAGAGCCATTCCTCTCTTTCCAAAATGTGAGTCCTGGGGATGGAACACAGGACGTCAGACTCGGTGGCAAGCACGTTACTGACTGCGCTGTCTTGCTGACCCTTTAGTTTTTATATTTAACTAGACAACAAGGAAAGAATATGCATCGCTTTCTTCTATCATTGCAATTTAGGCTTGTGGCTTTCCTTTCTACCTTGCATAACTACACATTCTTCAATCATCTTGCTCAGAAGTGCTATACAGTTTAAAATGATGGATGTCGTTACTACTTAGTCTACAGAAGGCAAACATCACAAGGAAAGTGATTGTGGATTTTTTGGTGAAAATATCTATAAGTAGAACTTGACAAGAATATGAAGGTGCTATACGGGGAGTTAAGAATGTTGGGTTGGAGGAAAACTGGCGGGGGAGGAGGCAGAAATAAAACAACAGAAAGGACTAATGCCCTGCAGCCATGGAGACCAGGTGAAGCCTCCATCCCTGACAGATAATTATCAAGCCACAAACAGGTGTCAGCAATGAAGATGGGCAATTATCAAATTAAAAAGAGACCATGTCCCCTGGATGGGGAGGCCTGAAGGCACTCAGAGGAAGGATAGCAGGCTACCCATAAGAGACTTGATACCCTATGAGCATATACAGGGGGAGGAAGTCCCCCTCAGTCACAGTCATAGGGGAAGAAAGTAAGGGGAAAATGGGAGGGAGGGAGGAATGGGAGGATACAAGGGATGGGGTAACAATTGAGATGTAATATGAATAAATTAATAAAATGTATTTTAAAAATAAAATAAAAATAAGAATTATTTCACTAAAAAAAAAAAAAAGAAAAAAGACAGGCATCGAGCTCATAGCATTTTTTGAACCCTTTTATTCAGAAATTCTCAACCTGTGGGTTGTGACCCCTTTGGAGGTCAAATGACCTTTTTACAGGGGTCACATATCAGATATCCTGCATAGCAAATATTTACGTTATCAGTCATAACAGTAACAAAATGACAATGATGAAGTAGCAATGAAAACATTATGGTTGGGGACTCACAACATGAGAAATAGTATTAAATGGTCACAGCATTGAGAAGGTTGAGAACTACTGCTCTTATTCGTCAGGAAATAAAAAGCTTAAGTAAACGTCTCAAGGCTGTGTAGGTAATAAATTACAGGTCCAGAATATGACTCCAGAAATCTGGCTGAGCATTGAATCCTTGTGTTTTATGGGTGCTTACCACGTAGGAAGTCGTATTTGACCTACAATAGAGGGAATCCTTTGGTTGACAACAGAAGGCTCCTGTTGTTTTGTTCCCATGATGCCCTATAAGAATCCTTTTTAAAAAGAGGCTAAGCAACACAGCTGACTAATTTATAAATACGTGAGCTGCAATGTGTAACAGCTGTGTCCCCAAGTCTTGTGCTTCGCCACCACCACTGCCCTTGTTACAGCTGCCTAGCTGATAGGTGTGCCTCATCTACTCCAGAAGAGGCCAGGGCAGAAAACGCTCACGGCCCTCTCTGGGTAGCTCACAGACTGTTTTCTTCTAGCATATTCCATGTGGACTGCCGTTACTAATGGTGTCATTTCTCTGTGCTGTTCAAGGGGTCCTTCTGCTTCAGCCATCGACTACAGATCTACAGGCACCCAAAGCTTGGGCAGCTGGTTTTGCATTACTGTTAATGTGTGTGTGTGTGTGTGTGTGTGTGTGTGTGTGTGTGTGTGTGTTTGTGTGTTGGGGGGGAGGAGACACCTGCCTTCCCTCACACTCAACCTAAGTAAAAAACTCCCATAAGCTGAAGATATTAAGGGAGAGCCTTACATTTTGTTTTTCTTTTATGTTGAGCTTAGAAACATAATAAACTAGTGAACGGGTTTGAGACTCACCAAGTCTGAAAGAGCTGTGATACCACTTCAGATAGATGTCTTTCTCGTTATCTAAAGCCTCTTCTTGAGTTGGTTATTTTTCTGGAAATGGATTTACTATGAGGTAAGTATTTGGCTTTAAGTCTTCAAGATAAATCCAAAATTTTAATTAAATATTATAAATCCCAGAATCATTTGACTTTCTTCCAAGGTATAAAATCTAGTAGAATTTTAAGTAAATTTCAAAAAAAAATGTTTAAAGCTATTGGCAGGTATCGATTTCTTAATAAATGCATACGGTCTTTTTAATCAGTGGGCTTATTACAAGAAAAACCTGTTTTGAAAATAGACAACTATTTCTCCATGTGCTGCTAAAGATAAATCTTTTTAATGGTTTTTCTATTGGATTTAACTGTACTTTGGCTGGTTACTCATCTGCCTGACCTCAGAGAGCAATACTTCATCTCCAGCTCTATCTTTCCTTGGAAATTCACTAAAACAAATTTGCATTATCTCAATATAAAGTGCAAAAACTGATTTCCAACCATACTGTATAAAGTACTGAAATGAAAACCTAACTTTTAAAAAAGTCATTATTGGTTATTCATTTAAAATGCCCTCTGTTGTCATGGGATACGTAGCAGTTTTTGCTCTGGGTGTACCATTCCAGAACCATTGCAGGAATCGTAAGACAGTGGTTTTAAAATGAGAACTAGCTGATAATAAGAGGTTAAACTGGAGGGTCTGAGGATTAGCCAAGGGATGCAACTACAAGAAAACAATTAGATGCTAGAATTTCCTTTGTTTTTAGAGAGATCTAAAAGCGAGACAATAGCCTTATCAGCTTTTGTAGCTGTCATGTTATTTCCCTTGGAATGAGTTGCTTGTCTGGCACACTCTGTGTTCTTTGGCTCACAGGATTCATAACACGTCCTGCACTATGAGAATCTGCATTTGGCATTATGTGTTGTACATCATTTTATGTTGTAGTCAGATTGTTTTGTTGCTTGTTTGTTTTGCTAATTTGTTTGTGCATGCATTCATCTGTTGTTATTTTACCAACCCAATGAGGCCTCCCAGAGGCAAAGCCTGGGCTCACCATCTCCATGCATTTGATAGCTAGACTCAAAGGATTTTAGCTATTCTCAGTTCTCTGAACAAGGCTCATTGTCAAGAGAAGGAAGCATCTCTTGTGGCCTGCAGTGGGAGAAACAGTTGTTTAGGGGTTGGCTCTACTATTGGCAAATGCCTGATTTGCAGCACATGTCAAGATTTACACCTGTTGTCTGGTGTAGTTATTAAGTATGTTTGTCCCATTTCCTCATTAGTTCCTACTTTGGTTGGAAAGATGCCTCCTTAATCAGTTTGCAAGGGAGAGCCTGGAGTCCTTAGCATAATCCTCAGATCTCTCATAATCTGCTCATGAGGTGACAGCGTAAACTTCACTCTGCTATAGATGGCGCCCTTTTAGAAAAGAAATCAAGGTAAGGTGTCCTACTCTACTGTGCCCACTCACCCAATGGGGCACACAGTAGCTAATCAGTATACGCTAGGATGGAGGTTTTCATCAACCAATGATCTTTGAGTTCCCTCAAAGTCCTAGGTCAAGGAATTGGTCAGTTGATGTTAGGAGTTTCCCTGTAGGACAGATGCTGCTAAACAGCATCTTCTTTATTCCAGGTGAGACAGCGGATCCCTGGAGGTTTAGGAATATGGCAGCAATGGACTGGTTCCATATCTGGATTACTGTTCAACCACCACAACACAGTGCTTTTCAGCCCCATGGCATGCACATTTTCTGGTTATTTTGAACTCTATGGGAAAATTTCTTTTAGGGAACTATTCTTGGCCTTGTACCCCTACCTGGTAATGCCTACTAGAGCATTTTAAAAAAGGGGCAGACAACACCCTGCTGGTTTGATTTTTTTTTTTTAACTTTGGACACCATTCTTTGAAGAAAACATGTCCAAATCAAGTCCTGCTCTTTCACCAGGCCTTTCAAAAAGATAGTGTTAAAAGGTCTCAGAGTTCATGGGCCTACGTGTGTGTGCACCTGAACAGGCCCTAGTTCAAAAGCTAGCCCACACAAACACTAAACCAGCCAACAGACAACAAACACCCCATAGCAAGCTTCTCTGTGGGGTGTCCATATAAGCACAGACAAGGAGAATACTACAGGCAAGGAAGCCAGCAATTTACTATCTGACAGGTTTGGTTAAATAGGAAAAGATATGTCCTGGCCCGTTAGGACAAATGGGTCAGAGAAATGTTACTAAGTATTTGTCGTGTCAGGGAGAGACAGTGTCTAGGGAAGTGGAGGGGGATCAGTTTGGGACAGTGGCTGGATGAGATGAACCAGGCTCAGTGCCAGATCACAGAAAACAAGCTTAACCTGGGACAGCAGACACACCCGGTGACAGGGACAGGGAGCAGAGGGTCAGATCAGTGCTGGCCTTAGGAGCAGGTGGCAAGTGCCCTTGGAGGACCTTGTGTTCAGAGTTCAATGAGCTGTTGTCATTCTTTTCAACTTGAAGTTTTCTTTCCATTTTATTTAGTGAGTGCCATCCTATGGGCCCAGGCTGGGGGTTGAAGCCTGAACTTCTGTGCTTTGGCTTTCCACACCCTTCATCTCCTTAGTTCATTTCTCAGCTGTCTATTCTCTAAGACTCGCATGCCCCTGCTCACTGTGTCCAGCATGGCTTGCTCCTGGAAACCTGACTGAGCCAACAAGGAAATGAAGAGGTTATGAAATTACATGAACAGATACACACACACACACACACACACACACACACAGAGAGAGAGAGAGAGAGAGAGAGAGAGAGAGAGAGAGAGAGAGAGAGAGACAGACAGAGAAAGAGAGAGAGAGAGAGACAGAGAAAGAGAGAGACAGAGAGAGAGACAGAGAGACAGAGAGAGGGAGGGGGAGAGGGAGAGGGAGAGAGAGAAGGAGAGGCAGAGAGAGAGAGAGAGAGAGAGAGAGAGAGAGAGAGAGAGAGAGAGAGAGAGAGAATAGAGCATTTGGATGAGAAGAGAGCAAGAGACAGTGCTGGGCTTGGTTTATACTGACCCACTAGGCTTCCCAGTTGGCTCTACCTCCCAGTGTACCTTATGTAGGAATGGAGCCTCACAAAGAAGCACAGCCAAGTCCAAAGTTGCTGGAAGTCAGAGGTAAGGTGGACGGTGCTTAGATGCACAGAGCCCATCTCCAGAATATCACCTGAAATGGCAAGCAAACACCACAACAGGTCAAGGTGGTGGTAGTGGAAGAAAGGGAAAGGTTTTTATGTCTTTACTAATTCTTTTTCTCTGCCTTTTAAGAAGGGTTTCACCATTGGGTTTTTTTTTTTTTTTTTTTGCAGTGGGCTGACAATTAACATAGCCTAGTCCTGGGTGAAATATGTCTTTCATAGTACAGCCTCCTGAATCTCATCAAACGAAAAGTAGAACCCTGAGCAAAACCCTAATGATGTCTCCTTCAATGGGATGTGCTTTTAATCAGTGCGGTTTTGGAAACAACCATGAGGAGACCCTGACCATCCCACAGCACGGAGGGGAGGGGCTCTTTCTCACTGGTGTCATCAGCCCTCAAGACTTGTCCCATAATAGACACTGCCTTAAGCTGTAAGCTCCCTCAGAAGAGATGAGTGAATAGCCTGGGCCACCTTCTGTGGTTGATGTCCAAGTCCTTTTTGCATTGCTGGTGGTTCTGTGGTGGGGCTGGCTACACTTCTGTGGATCTTTCCTACTTTGGTGTGATTCCAGTCCTGGAGGCTGAGGAAGCCAGAATTTTCTTTGAACTGAGGGGCATAGCAGCATGTTCTGTCAGACTGGGCACGAGTTCATCATTTAGAAGATTTGGTAATATTTGACGGAAATACTTACCAACAACAGCACAGAGTTTGCTTTCAAATTGTCTCCAATTATTTTTCAGGCATAAAAGGAAAAGGCTTATTGATACCACACTAAAACAGATGCTTGGTGTATGAATATTTTTGTTAAGTAAAAAAAAAAAAAGACAGTTCTGAAAAATATATTTATTAATTCTCTGCTTTAAAATTAGAAAGTTTTAGAAAAAAGGTGGTTTGTGTTTACAGCCTATGCTTGTCCCCAGTCCCTAGTGGCTCTCTGTTCTTCCTGCAAAGCTCCATTTATTCCTTCTTTTGTAGTGTGTTAATTGGATAATTGCTGCTTTTTCAGGCTTGAAGATGCATAAGTAAACAGCCTGGTGTGGCCTGTGGATATGGTCTTACAAACCCACCTTATGTTTGTTCACTGTAATAAACTATTCCTGATTAGGATGTACCATTAGCTTCTGTTTGACTATATGTTTTGAAGACTTTTTACAGTGATAATCTATGAATATGTGTGGTGTATAGTTTTCTTTGGAAAATTTTTATATTTTGGAATCTCTGATGCTTGTTTTTATTCATTTTTAATTACTTTACCCTCTTATAATCTATTCTCCAATTCTATAGAACACATTTACTTTTGTATTTAAAATTGATAATATTGCTAACATATAATTAGTACAATACAAATTAGTAACTAGGATATAATCTGTATAATTACAAATAAATTTAGCCACTATGAAGTGCTCTGTGAACCCGGCCACTACGGTTATCTCCACTTAGCAAAAGGAGAGAAGAAAAAGTGCCCAGATAAGTATCTGCCTTGTCCCACTAATAGCCAAGTAAGATTGAATCCCAGTCTCATATAGAGAGAAATGAAGTTCAACATAAAATCAAATTGTTAGCATAATGGGGGAGGGAGAAGAAAGAAAGGAAGAGGTAGAGTGAGGGGGAGAAGCAGAAAGAGATGAGAGACATGAATGAATGTGTTCATGTTCCTTATATGATTTTTTGGTAGGGACACCTTGTCTTATTTAATGTTTGCATAGACGTCTGCATGCTAGAAGCTTTGCATGAGAAATACATGCCACTGTGACAACATTACAACGCAGTGGCAGTGCTCACTACAAGACTGGAGTCTTCTAATAGAAGCAGATTTAAAATTTGAGAGTTGGAATTTACAAGGGGGCAATTATAGTATCCTCTATTAAAAAATTATATCCTCTATTAAAAAATAATATATGTCTGTAAATGACTCTAATATTATATTTCATTAAAAAATAAGCTTTCTTATCCCCTACTCTACAGCATTTACAACATGAAGCAAATTTAAGTAGGCTGTGTCGGTATGTAGGGTTAGCCTCCAGAATTGTTAATTTAAGGTAGCTGCATCCTACATAAATTTCCTCGCATTGAGATTTTAATTAGTTATTTTTGGTAGAAAGTCTGCTAAGACCACAGTGTGTGTATATGTATTTTCAGTCTGCTACAAATCCAAAGGAATTTCATAGTGCAGGATGGAATAGAAACCTTCACTTTGCCTTGTCTGTGCATGCCTGTCTCCCCACAGAGCATGGAGGCTGCTGAAACGCTGCAAGCTGGGAGGATTTAAGGAGCAGTAAGAGAGAACACACACACACACACACACACACACACACACACACACACACACACACACACAGGGTTCCACTTCTGTTCCAGGCTTTGACACACTGCCACAGACTGTGCAAAATGACTGTGAACATAACAAAAGCAGAGTTTCTAATTGTTCCAATGACCATGTTGGACCCTGGGCACCGTCTTTGGCATCTGTACTGCTCTAGTATTTCAAGTTGTTTTCAAAAAGCCACTAAACCATAATTAAATTAGTCTGTCTTAAGGAAGTAATTAAAAGTTAGCTCTAAGGAACTCTACCACAGTGAACAACGTGGTAAAGCTCATGGTTGACCTTTGTTTTCTAGAATTGCATTTTTGAGAATTTTTATTTTTATTTTTTATTTATTTTTAATTTTTTGAAACTTTTTAAAGGGGCATTTTGAAGACTGGATTTAAGATAATTTACATAATTGTAGGGCCACCTACAAAACTAACATCAATGGCCCTTATTCCAAAAACTGGGATTGATTATCTATAAAAAGTAAGCCTCTTCCTCCCACAGTCTTTACCATTATTTTTTCATGTGCTATTTGCTAATTAATGCAATTTTAAAGAAGGAAATCTCCAAATTATAGGACTTGGACCTTTGACCCTGATGGTGCAGGAGGCCCATTTTCATCATGAATTAGAGACACTAGTTAAATCAATAGAGATGCCAAAGGTGCATAATCAGCATTTTGTAGTTTCTATGTGAATAGGATTCCTAAGCAGAATTATGGAAAAGCTGTACAAAATGTCATCTCACCTTTGACGTGGGCATGCATATCCAGTGGGCGCTCTCTTTAATTTATGACTGAGGGAGAACTGAAAGGGAATTGAGCTGTCCTGTCCCTTTTTTTCCATCTTGACTAACACAGCAAAAAAACAGGCACAAAGGGGCTTCTTGGTGCTTGTGTTTCTTTAAACGCCTCCACCTCATTTCTCAGCAAAGCAAGCTCTGGCTTGAGTGGACAAGGTGGTGTTTTAGGGCTGTGACTCCCTCCCTACTCCTCTTTCATAGCCAGAGATAAGACGTGCTTGCCCTTTTCTGTTATGTTGTGCGCTATATGTCCTCGTGTGTGCGCACACGCCAGTTGGTGCATGCTCGTGTGGGAGCCAGAACTCTGCTTCTAGTGTCTTCTACTGCACTTACCCTTAGTGTCTGAGATAGGATCTCACTGAACCTGGAGCTGGCTGCACGTGGAATGCTTTATGTGAAGAGGGCGGCAGAAACCCACGGGCAAGTATTGTTATTCTGGCTTCATTTGCTCTCATGCATGCTTCGATGTCCTGGGAGAGTTTAATTTTGCAAAATTTGAAGTTCAAAGGTCAAAGTGTTAACATTTTCAGTGGGTTGGTGAGATGGCTCCAAGGGCTAATTTGATTTTCCCCAAGCCCTGTGACCTGAGTTTGTTCTGTGGAAGTCACATGATAGAGAAAACTGATTTTCACAATTTGTCCTTTAACCGCCACACACATTTGTATGCACCCACCCACATACATGCATAAAAGGAGTTAAAAAAAAAAAAGAATGTACAGATGGTGTTAGTGCCTAAAAACCAAACATGGGGTCATGTGGAGAGTGCCACTGTATGTAGGTTGCATGTCTGTGAAGTTGTCACTGTCTCAGTGATGTCACCATTACACTAGGTAATTTCCAGGATGTGTGGGAGTAGCATGACGTGTCATTAATTTATAAGGTTATTAATACAGTTTTCTGCATGCAGAAAGCATGTATTGAACTGAGGTTTGTTAGTACCTGCATTGTTCTACATCCCTGATAGGCTCACTCAGTGGTAACTGTATCCCTGTCACTGAATTTGGGCTGGGCACTTCTTATGTGAGTTTCAAATAAGTAAGACATACTTTCAAACCCATGTGGTAACTATGCAACAGAACCTGAGGTGAGCATTGCTGGTTTCCTGGGTTGCTTTTCTCCATAACTAATATGGCTGATTATAGCATGTGATGAGATGCCAGCCAGGCTCCAACTGGAAATGAAGTTGGTTCCATAAAGCATTGGGCAGAAGGTCTTTTCATATCTACAAAGGGCAAATGTAAATACATATTTATTTTTTAAATTTATTTAATTAATGTATTCAGATTACATCTCAATTGTTATCCCATCCCTTGTATCTTCCTGTTCTTCCCTCCCTCAAGCTTTCACCCTATTCCCCTCCCCTATGTCTGTGATGGAGGGGGACCTCCATCCCCACTATATGATCATAGGCTATCAAGTATCATCTTGGTAGCCTGTTTATTCTTTCTTTGAGTGCCACCAGGTCTTCCCACCAAGGGGAAGTGGTCAAATATAGGGCACCAGAGTTCATGTCAGAGTCAGTCCCTGCTCTCCACTCAACTGTGGAGAATGTCCTGTCCATTGACTAGAACTGAGTAGGGGCTCGATGTTTACTGCATGCATTGTCCTTGCTTGTGGCAGCAGTTTGAGCAGAACCCCTGGGCCCAGATCCACCCATCATGATGTTCTTCTTGTAGGTTTCTAGGACCCTCTGGATCCTTATATTTCCCCATTCTCCCATACATATCTCACCTAGAGTCCCAGTAGGATAGCCTCACATCTATCCCAATCTCCTGTTAAATGAAGACTTTCATGGGACATGCCTCTTAGGCTAGTGTCTAATTATAAGTGAGTATATACCATGTGAGTCTTTCTGCTTCTGGGTTAACTCACTCAGTATGATCATTTCTAGTTCCATCCATATGTCCACAAATTTCAGTATTTCCTTTTTTAAAAGCTGAGTAGTATCACATAGTGTAAATGTACCAGACAGTTTCTTTATCCATTCTTTGACTGAGGGACACTTAGGCTGTTTCTAAGTTCTGGCTATTATGAATAAGGCTGCTATGAACATGGTTGAGGATATGTTCTTGTTGTGTGGTGAAATATCTTCTGGGTGTATTCCAAGGAGTAGAATAGCTGGGTCTTGAGGAAGCCCTATTTCCAGTTTTCTGAGATAGTGCCAGATAGATTTCCAAAGTGGTTGTACAAGGTTGCATTCCCACCAGCAGTGAAGGAGTGTTCCCCTTTCTCCACATCCTTGCCAGCATGTGGTGTCACTTGAGTTTTTGATCTTAGTCATTCTCATGGGTGTAAGATGGAATCTCAGAGTTGTTTTGATTTGCATTTCCCTGATGATTAAAGACATTGAGCATTTCTTTAAGTGTTTCTCAGCCATTCCATATTCCTCTGTTGAGGATTCTCTGTTTAGTTCTGAGCCCTGTTTCTTAATTGGGTTATTTGGTTTGATGGTGTTTAATTTCTTGAGTTATTTTTATATTTTGGATATTAGACCTTTGTCAGACATAGGGCTGGTGAGTAAATACACATTTAAAAGAAATTTAAAAAGGTCTACCTGAGTAAGCCATGCTAGACTCTGGTTGCTTTGTGGCAGCCCAGTCAACTCACATCACAAAGTCTCTCAAGGAATATTGGAGTAAAAATTCATTAACCAGTTAGTCTAATAGAATTGCTCACAGAATGCTACTTTAAAACTCCTAGATGTATTTCAGTTTCAACCCTTGCAGTTTTAAAAAAATGTTATTATTTTTAATGCTGGATAAATGCATTTAATATAGTTGACAATGGAAGTGCAAAAACTTGAGCAAGCTGTATAGCTTCAAAATGGACATTCTAACTGTATAGATGTTAACTGGGAGGCAAAAAGTTTGGGACTGGACCAGATTCTTAAGTGGTTTCCTTAAACTATCTCTGTGATGTTTTTATTTGTGAGGTAATAAGAATGAGGCAATTTTACTTAAAAAGAAAGGTCTGTGTAGCATGTTCTTTTAAAAAGACCTCTTCCCCACTCATGCCCATTTGGATTTGAAAATATGGATCTAATTTTAATTTCTAAAACGTAATGGGCTTTTAAGGAAGTATTAAGTTCCCACTTCTTGAGTCTTCCTGTTCACTGGTTTAACAACAGGAAATGTTCATTTAGGACATGCCTGCTAACTGACATGCTGGTCTTAAAGGATTTTGCTGAAAGGTAATGTGTGTTGGTTGTTTCAGACGCAGAGCCGAAGTACCTGATTGTCGTGCGCCCTGCTCTTCCTCCCAGCCAGAAGAAGTCCTGTTCAGGTACCGTCTTTGCACTGGTTTCTTTTATAGTTAATTTTGCACCATGCAACTTCACCTCTTGCTACATGCCAGAGACAAAATGTCGTGGAAGTCTCTCAGTGATGCGGGTATAGATGGTACCAATTCTGAGTCTAAGTTGACCCTGTGGGAGGAGTAGAACAGCCTGGTCTGGTCTTTTTTTTTTTTTTCAGATTACAACTCAGTTATCCCATCACTTGTATCCTCCCATTTCTCCCTCCCTCCCACTTTGACCCCATTCCCCTCCCCTAGTTCTAAGACTGAGGGGGACCTCCTCCTCCACTATATATGGTCATAGGCTATCAAGTCTCATCTTGGTATCCTGCTTATTCTTTCTTTGAGTGCCATCAGGCCTCCCCACCAAGGGAGGTGGTCAAATATGGGACACCAGAGTTCATGTCAGAGTCAGTCCTCACTCTCCACATGACTGTTTGAGCAGACCCCCCTGGGCCCCAAGCATAGACTTAGAGGCCTCTCCCAGTGCAAGTTGGCACTGCCATTTGTGACTGTCTTCACTGTGGTTATTGAGAATGGTGAGTGAGTTAACACAGCTTCTGGATTGTGGTAAATGTCATTCTGGGATAGTTCCTATTAGCCTGTTTCTATTCTGTTAGGGCAACCTCTTATCCACTCTTGTTTGGCCTTTCACATTTTAAGGACATAGCTTCGTGGTCTAACCTTGCCTTAAGGAAACCATTTATGTTTGAAAAGGATAACTCATTTCTATGTATACCAAGGAGACTGGTGCTTTGGTTTTATTTACTCTGTGTCTCTTCTTTCTGGGCTACTCTCAGACCATGAAGGCTGGTGATAGAACGTGGATCACATACATATGATAAAGAGTAAAACTTCTGCCTCGCTGTGGTACTGTTGTCAAGTTGACAGAAGCTGAAATCACCTTGGAAACATACCTCTTAGCACATCTGCAAGAGATTATTTAGCCTCTGGGCATGCCTGTGAGGGATTATGCTGATTGGGTTAATTGAGCTGGAAAGATCTATCCTTATTGTGGGCAGTACAGTTCCCTGAGCTTAGGTCCTGGACCATATAAAAGGCAGACAGCTAGCTCAGTGCATGAGTTCATCACTTTCTGCTGCTTGGTTGTGGATGTGCCCTGACCAGTTATTTCAAGCTCCTGCTACCTTTGACTTCTATGCTATGATGGAATTACCCTTGAATTGTGAGTCAAAGAAACCGATTCTCCTTTAAGTTGCTCTTGTTGGGATACTTAAGTATAGCAACGAGGTCGGGGTGGAGTGGGGGTATCACTGAAGACAGAAGATTAAAAGCTTGCAATTTCTAATTAGTAAGATCTCATCAGTGCCCTGCTCTGAAGGAAAACATGTGAAAGCTGGGCCTGGGCCTCTTTTCTCCCTTTATTTAAACAACCATGGAGTTTTGCTTTGCTTTTTCTAGAATGGACTCTTTCCTACTGAATCATTCCCTAACCACTTCCATTTTGTGAGACACCCTGGATGCCACACACAAAAGCATCTTTGTGGTTGCTTGTCCTGCTTATCTGGAAGAAGAACAGTAGACACCCCAACTACACTGAGCACAGGAGCCTTGGCTACTCTGAATTTGTACTCAGTGTACCAGCACAGGGCTGGTCAGCAGACAGCAATACACTCCCCTCGCTTTGCTTGACTTCCATGATTTCTTTTACAAGTAGATGGATTAAGCATTTGAGAAACTCTCTCTCTCTCTCTCTCTCTCTCTCTCTCTCTCTCTCTCTCTCTCTCTCTCTCTCCCCTTCTCTCCCCCCCCCCTCTCTCTCTCTCTGTGTGTGTGTGTGTGTGTGTGTGTGTGAACGTTTTGAAAGATAAGGTCAAATATGAATATGGTGCTTTAGATTCTGGTTTTGGATGTCTATTCAGTGAACTGTTTATGTAACACTGATCAAATAAATAAAAACTTAAAAGGAAAATCAGACTCCTGAGGCTTTTATAGCTCAGTAATAATTTCTACCTTCATTTCATTTCGAGGTTTCTGACACTGGCCATGGTGATTACTTTGACTTTCTTGTCCCTAGCTCAGGAAATTGTTTCATCTTTCTTGGCATGCGGTAGTCCACCTTTCCACTTGGGCAACTGATAAACTTTCTGTTTCTGTATTCTGCACCTGGGAGAGACGCAGTGACTATGGAATCACGTCCATTTGTTTCACATTTGTATCTGTCACATAGATTCTAGTTAGCTAATCTTTTGCATATTAAAATCACCAAGTTAGTGACATAATTGTTTGATCATGCAAGCTTAAGATCCCTTGGGGAATAAAATATACATTTTTCATCTTAAGCTGCATTATTTCATCTCTTCATATACCATGAGCTGAGCCAAGGATGCCCTTCCAAGAAAACTGGAAAATACTCAAGGGAACCCAAAAACGAGTTTACCCTTGCATTCTATGTAACTTTGGACACCGTTGAAACTTTTATGGCTCTTGTTGTTCATTTATAAAAATGATGCTGTTGTATTATATTCATGGCAGTCAACTTAGAATCAGGAAGGATAGTACAATCATCTCCGTGTTTGCTTCCAAGCTGTGTCACCCCTACCTTCAGTCAGTATTCTCACCTCTCCTTCTTGGAAGCCAAATGCAGACCACTCAAGTCACCATCTGCAAGGCATGATGACAGATGCACCTGGAAAGTTTTATAGAGATGAGTACATGTATGTTTGCAGCCAATTAAGTGACTATGATCTTCAAAAATTACGTTAGACATCATTAAGAAGTCAACTCCCCTAGTTAAGTTTCTAGTGTTCTGTTACTATATCAGGTACCTGAAATATGTTGCTGTTAGTTTAATGGTATATCTTAATAAATGATTATTATTAGGCTTATAATTATTATGGTGGCATTATCTAATCCACTTTCACAATGAAAGGCACAGACACCTGATATATTTTAGAATTGCCTTATTTGACCAGATATTAACCTCCTAAGCTACATTCCATCATCTCTCATCCTCTATCCCATGCCATCTGTTTTAACAATTTCTGTCTGAGCTACCTCCCATCCAAGATCCCAAAAATACTTGCTAATATTCATCTGGGCCATTTCTTTCCATAAAGAACTTCAGACTTCCTCCTCTGGGCCCATGTGGCTCTTTTCTATCCCATGGTGATCTTCTTCCTTATAATGAGAAAAGGTTTAATGTGGCCCAGCATTTTAGAACTTTGATTCCATAATCATTGGGCCCCATTCTTTAGAATTATGGTGGCACATCGTGGCAGCAAGACATCCATGTTCACCCCATGCCCAGAATGCAAAAGATGAGAAAGAGGAAGAGACTGGGATTCCACAATTGCCCTGTAGGGTACACTCCCAAATATCTAAACTCTTCCCATTATTGGCTTACTTCTTATAGTAACTTCCAGTAACAGCATGGGATGGAGACAAGCTTTATTTAGCCCAATGGACTGTGGGGAGATAGCTACTCAAATAATAGAACCACATGTAATAAAAATGTACTGTTTCTTTTTAAAAGTTAAAGGTTTGAAGTTGAAAAGTTTGATACTTCACCACAGGGAAGTGCCATATGGTTAAAGATATATAGGTTTACTCTGCTTTGAACATTATACAATGTATGCATGTAGTAAAAGATAAGCCACCCCATAAGGAAGCCAGCTGTGTTAGTGGGCCAGTTTATACCACTAGGGTGTATAGATTCTAGACTTAGAGATGTTCTTCCTGGAGTCATAACTGACAAAGCTTAAAGAGTCAGATGTGACTGTTTTCAACAGCATTTGATTCAAATAGTCACCATTGCCCTCAGGACCATTGGGTACAGTCTTATCCAACTTATTAAAGGTCCCAGGCACTGTGTTTTCTTGTTCCAAGCCCTTTAGATTGAGGAAACAGAATTTCTTCCAATAGCAAATTATATACCCAGTCTCATGAAATAAAGAGGGAACTCTGTGAGGATGTAATTTTATGAGACTTTATTTTTAGGATTTTGATTTTTATTTCCCTGGTTGAACCTGTGCTCAAGGTCTTTCCTTTTCCTGTCTTCTCAATTCTATAGATTCAAATGATTTTTGATAATTGCAACACTTACCCCCACACCCTCATCTCTGTGTGCTTGAAAAGGCTCTGTCATTCACTAGTGTAACTTGTGGTATTTCCCAAATCAATTAGTCCCATCAGAACAACTGTGCTTTCTGAGTTACTCCCACGTTACTGGCATTATTAAAAACATGTGCACCTTTCTATTTGTGTGCTCATGGTAAGTATATGTTGATTACAAATTATATCAAGGGAGTTTACACTTTAAGGTAGATTTTTTTTAAAAATAATTTTACATACAACTTCTATAATTATTTTTGGATGATGTTGATTCAGTTTTAAAGGCACATTTTAACTTATCTGTGAAAGAAATGATGCAAGTGGCATGTGTATATACACAGAGATCAAAGTATGCATCTGTATACCAATCATAGCAAAGACCCCTATAATTATACAACTTACAGGAAAACTAAAGCTAAGTATCAGTCCATGTAGTGTATGTGTGCACGTATGTATGTATATAATAGGTATACACATATATGTATGTGTATAAAAACATGTTCACATACACACACACACACATACACACACATATATATAAACATGCACACCCAAGATCAGTAAAGCATTTCCTTTGGTTCGTGCTTAAATTCATGAACAAAATTACTTTTGTAGACAACATAAAAAGCTTTGAAACTCCCAAAGAATTTATGAAAAATTATATTATTTTAAAAAGCACTCTCACAAAGCCTAGAAACGACTCAGAGAAAAGCCTTGTTTACACTATAAAAGCTAAACCCAAAAGGAAAGGAATATAATCTTTCCAGGTTATCTTTATGAATGCGTTTTACTCAAACCATCAACCAAAAGGTACTTTGTCTAGAATTAACCTGTGTCCTGCATCCATAGGTAAATCTCGCCCTCGCAAACCTCTCCAGCTGGTGGTTGGCACATTGACACCGAGCTCCGTCTTCCTGTCCTGGGGTTTCCTCATCAATCCACACCACGACTGGACATTGCCAAGTCACTGTCCCAATGACAGGTAATCCCCCATAATGGAAACTAATTTTTATTGTTTTGATAGTAGTGACACATGCTTAGAAAGTTTACAAGCTTTTAAAACTTTAGCACTTACCGATCACCTACTAGCTATACAATTGTTCTAGGTACGAGGGTATATAAGCATGTAAGACAGGGACCCTGACATCAACAGAGCTAGGATCTATCTGAGTAGAAAACATCTGGATGTGTTTAGCAGCAAATGAGTAAATACAAGGGGGAGGACCAAATACAAAATGGGCAGTATCATGCAAAAAACACAGAGGAGTGGACTATTGAACTAAATATATGTTTGTGTGCATGTGCACATGTGCGTGTATGTGTGTGTATGTCATGGGCTTAGTAGTGAGTGAAATAAGGAACATCTCAGATTATTTTAAAGGATACAGACACACAGACACACACACACACTATATATAGTGTCTGTATATATAAATAATATATATTACGTATTATATTTAAATAATCTTAGATATTCCTTATTCCACTCACTACTAAGCCCCTGATCTATTTTGCTTGGTTGATTTTTGAAAGTACTTTTTAAATGACAATTCTGGTTGTTAGTGTATGCCAATACTGAAAAAACAAAACAATACAACACACTGAGATAGAGTTCTACTCTGTAACTTAGACTGACCTTGAACTCACTGACTTTCTTGCCTTCACCTCCAATTTGATCTAACAAATGAAGAATATCTGAAGCAGAAAGAGGCCTTCAAGTCGGAGCTCAAATTAAGCTGCATCACTAGTGCCATCATTTGGAAACATGTAGCATGCAAACTAAAGGTCCCCTTCCTGAAGACTTCATTGGATTAGAAATTCTGAGTGTGGTTCTCAACCATCTGTATTTCAGCAAGAATTCCAAATGATTTTGATGTCCACTGATACTGAGGAAAACTGGCTTAGAAAGCTGGATGTGTACACACAGGGGAGAATTCAGCAGAGGTGAAACAACCACTTTCTTTGGTAAAACAAATAAAAAGCAGTTATGTTTTTAAATCACTGCAGCTCATTTATCCTTACTGTAGTTTGGCTCTGTCTGTGAAATGAGCAGTGTGTTAGACACTGGACCATGATCCTAAGTGGCTTATCCATGGTATTTTCTCCTCATAAATATTTACTACATAAGTATCAAAATTCATGTTTTCAAAAATTCCAAGCTTCAAGACATTTAAGAAGGGGTTTTGTATTTCTTGTCATAAATACACTAGAAATTATTTCAATTTTGAAAAAATATGCATCTCTACTTTAAACATTTTAAAAATAAGGTATCATTTAAACACATTAAAATTTATAAAACTTGTACAGTTTGAGCTATAAATATTGACATCATATAGTTGCTGAAATTAAGGATAGAACACAGTCTCTTTTATCTGCACCTTAGGCAGCTGTTTCTGTGTTAATCACCATTTATTGCAAATAGATGCTCTGCTGTTGAGGGCTGAGAGATGCACTAATCTATGGGTATGATGATAAGTCATTAGGAGTCTCTTCAACACTGTGTCCGTTTAGTAGCATGGACTCCTAGTAGGTTCTTGCTGAGGATCTATGACGTATCTAGCCCAAGATTCTAGCCCCAGTAATGGTGCCAGGTATGGGTTTCATCTTATGGCATGAAACTTAAATCAACCAGAAAGTGATTGGTCAAGCCCATGATGTTCATTCCACAATTGCACTGGTGAGCATGTCCTGCAAGGAAAATCACTGTTGAAGCCCTCAGGGATCACAGCTAGGCAAGATGTTGATTTTGATGATGATGATGATGGTGATGATGGTGATGATGGTGATTATGATGGTGGTTGTGGTGGTGGTGGTGGTGATTTTCTCTTCTCATAGCAAGTTCAGCACCTTCAATCACTGTAAAAGCTAGCCAGTAGGAATGAAATATCCAGGTCAGGACCAACTTGATCTCTCCATGTTTTAAATCCAGCAATGGGGGAAGTGTCGATAGATATAGTTGGGGAAGGAGGTGCCTATGACCAAAACACATTGTATACAAGCCTCAAACAACTAATGAGAAATAAAAACAAAGAAAAGAAAGAAATAGAATTCCAGAAAGCACCTGCCCCAGAAACATCCTCTGATTAGAATTTATATCACTATAGATTAGTTTTGCTTCCTCTAGAAATCTGCATAAATGAAATCATGTCATAGGACATGGTGAATCTGTCTTCATTACTTCAGCATGCTTTTAAATTTCATTTCTAACATTACATGTGTCAAAAGCCTATTTCTTTTTCATTCCCAAGTAGCATTCCATTATGTGAATATTCTAATCTGCTGGTGGGTACAAAAAAAAATAGTATTATGGGGCTAGAGGGATGTCTCAGTGGTTAACAGCACTGACTGTTCTTCTAAAGGACCAGGTTTCAAACCCCCACCTCCGTACCCAAATGAGTAGCCTCTGAGGGCACGGCACACATGTAACACACATACATACATGCAGGCAAATTCCAAATGCACATAAAACAAACAAAAAAAACTGTGTTGATGATTTTATTACTGTAGCTTCTACAGAATTTTTTTTTGAGATCTGAAAGCCATTTTATTAGATCATCTGTAGACTTCTTTTTTTTTTTTCATTTTTTCTCCCTTATTAATTTATTCTTGTTACATCTCAATGGTTATCCCATCCCTTGTATCCTCCCATTCTTCCCTCCCTCCCATTTTCCCCTTATTCCCCTCCCCTATGACTGTTCCTGAGGGGGATTACCTCCCCCTGGATATGTTCATAGGGTATCAAGTCTCTTCTTGGTAACCTGCTGTCCTTCCTCTGAGTGCCACCAGGTCTCCCCCTCCAGGGGACATGGTCAAAGGTGAGGCACCAGAGTATGTGAGAAAGTAATATCCCACTCTCCACTCTACTGTGGAGAATGTTCTGTCCATTGTCTAGATCTGGGTAGGGGTTTAAGGTTTACCGCCTGTATTGTCCTTGGCTGGTGCCTTAGTTTGAGCGGGACCCCTGGGCCCAAATCTGCCTATCATAATGTTCTACTTGTAGGCTGCTAGGACCCTCTGGATCCTTCTACTTTGCCATTCTCCCATGATTCTCTCATCTAGAGTCCCACTAGAATGTCCTCCCCTCTGTCTCAGTTTCCTGGTAAGTGAAGGCTTTCGTGGGACATGCCCCTTGGGCTAATATGCAGATATAAGTGAGTATATACCATTTGAGTCTTTCTGCTTCTGGGTTAACTCACTCATTATGATCATTTCTAGCTCAATCCATTTATCCACAAATTTCGGGAATTCCTTGTTTTTAATAGCTGAATAGTATTCCATAGTGTATATGTACCACAGTTTCTTTATCCATTCTTCTATTGAGGGACACTTAGGCTGTTTCCATGTTCTGGCTATTATGAATAAGGCTGCTATGAACATGGTTGAGCAAATTTTCTTGTTGTGTGCTGGAGCATCTTCTGGGTATATTCCAAGGAGTGGAATAGCTGGGTCTTGAAGCCCTATTCCCATTTTTCTGAGATAGCGCCAGATAGATTTCCAAAGTGGTTGTACTAGTTTGCATTCCCACCAGCAATGAAGGAGTGTTTCTACAGAATTTTTTATGCAAGATTTTGAGTATATGATTTAATCTCTCTAGGGGAAAAGCACCTCAAATTGGAACTGCTGCATTGCAGAAATGCATGCAAGATGTATATTTACCTGTCTGGTTTTGTCTGCATTCCTTTAAGCAGAGTGTGAGAGCTCTACTTCCTGTAAATCCTCTTCAACATTTTGTGTTGTGGCACTTTTCACCCCAGCTCTCCTGGAGCAGAGGTGACCCATTGCACTTAACATGTATGTCCTTTGCGTTAAGGATAGTTGGGCACTTTATATGAACTTTTGGGCTGTGAGATGGTTTTTGTAGGGTTTTATTCTTATCTAAACTGAACTTGAAATGAAGGGCCTTTTAAAAGTCTTTGCAAGGTCTCAAAATGTACCTTTTAAATTACCTCAATTAGCAAATATAAACTGAAAAGGAATGAAATCAGATTTTTCTTCTGATGTCCATGGTCCTCACGGGATGAAATACTTGGGGGGAAAAGCATGTGGATGACTATTTCCAAAATGCTTTTTTAAAAAGTAATTTCAAAATGTTTCAAAGAATCCGAAATATTCCTTATTTCGCCCACCACTATCCCATGACTTATTTTACTTGGAAAATAGACTCTTGAAAGTGCATATTTGTTCTACAATAATTCCAGTTTTTAGTGGAGTAGTCCAGTATGCCAACCCTAAGAATAATGCACGGGTTGCTTTTTCCCCTCTTAAAAACACTCTTATAAAAAAAAGAAAGAGGAGGAGTGATGGAGAAAAGAAGAAAGAAGGCAATTTGATATTCTAACAGCAAAATGCAGCTTGTTTTGAGTGGTTGCTCAGCTTGACTGATGACTTCTTGAAGTGACATGTTCTCCCAAGCTCAGCAGCAGCCAGGGGAATTCATGGAGCATGTGCAGGAAGTGCCCTCTAGCACCTCGTGACTTTCCTTCATTTGTGCTTGGGTAATACTGACCTTCCCATGAAGAATTTATCTACACTTGGTTCTGATGGACGGAGGTTGCCATAGTTGGCAGCGAGGACGATTTAGAGAAGGTCGGTTGGAGCAGATGGTGGACTTTAAGACTCATGTCACCCACACCTTAAACACATCTCACCCTTACCTCTGGCTCACCAATTCTGTTCCTGCCCTTGTCATTAAATAAATGTAGTCATGTATATCAGGTCACAGTGTTTAAGTTTCTGCTTTGAGGAAAGTGTTCAGAGGATTCAGTATTAGTACTCCACTACTTGTGGACGCTGCGTCCCCGGGCCTCTTCGCTCCCAGGTCAGCACAGTTAATAACGAGCTGACGTTGTAAAGCTTTTGCCATGTTTGAGAAAAATGAGTAGTGCTTGTATAAAAGCACTGGAAATGCCATATTATAAACACCCAAATGCCTCTACCAGAACTCCAGATAATTAGGAACAGACTTGGAGAACTCCACTCTCATGTATTCATGCTGCCTTTTTATGAGGCTAGACCAACCTACTAGGTTAGAATAAGCAATAACAGCTAAAGGGGTTGATTATGTCTTGAAAATTAGAAGACTAATATAGCTAAGATTTTTCTCTCAGCAATACCGTCTTTACAAGCCACTGGAACCTCACTGTCCTTGGCTTGCTGCAGAAACACAATGGAGTTGCTTTAAGTCCTTCTGTAAGAACCGATCTAGAAAAACCTTTTTAACATTGTTTTCTAGAAATCTCCATTATCTCATGCAGAGAATGTATCAGGCAAGTTGTTCCCTTTTGCGCTAGCTTTGGGTTTTCCATATCAAAGCTTGGACTTAGTAAGTTTCCAATGAGGAAGTCTGTGCTTTGCTTTAGATTTGGTTGTATTCGGGAGTGCTGAGTTGCCCCTTCATTTCCACATGTATCTGTCCTACTGTTTGCAAATAGACTCAAGATTTTCATAGCCACCCTTGCCCCAAGGCAACTTGTCTTGATCCTGTTCTGTCTTTTCCACTTCTTTTCGACCTACTTTTTTAATTCTCTAGGCTACTCTTATGTTCTTGATTTCTATAGCATCCTTATTCCTTCTCACTGGCGCCCACCCACTCCCTACTGTTTCACTGAGTCTTGTTAGTCTTTGGCAAGCTATTATTTACTAAATCAAATATAGTTTTTCAAGCTGCTACTCCTATCTTCTCTATAGAATTATTGGCCAGATGATCAATTTGAAAATTACCACAAGCATTCAAAGATAATATATTTGCCCTTCAGTGCTTTGAAAGAATAGAAGAAATGAGTACAAGAGAAACAATATAGGGAAACATATGGATTGATTAAAAAAAACATTAGACATGAAGGGAGAAGTGACTTGAAAATTCACAGCAATGTGGGTTATGCAAGGACTGGACTTAGAGAAGATTTTAAGGTAGATGTGAAACTTACAGAAGCTTAGATAAAATTCATTGTATTTTATCATTAGAAGATTTCAATCTGCTAAAGATGCCATATACTAGAGTCTAAAAAGACATGGATATTTTTATTATTAAGAAGTGGAAGAAAGTAGATTACACTTGTAGTGACATACAGGTTTCATAGAGTATTGGTTTTATTGTTGGTTTGGTAGATCTCAAAATATCTACACAACTTCCTTAGAAGATTAAAGGAGGCAGGCGCTGTGGTGCACACCTTTAATCTCAGCACTCAGGGAGCAGAGCTGAATCTCTGTGAGTTTGAGGCCAGCCTGGTCTACAAAGTGAGTCTGAAACAGCCAAGGCTACACAGAGAAACCCTCCCCCCCCAAAATAAAAACAAAGCAAAGCAAAACAAAACCAAAAAGAAGAAGAAGAGGAGGAGGAGGAGGAGGAGGAGGAGGAGGAGGAGGAGGAGGAGGAAGAAGAAGAAGAAGAAGAAGAAGAAGAAGAAGAAGAAGAAGAAGAAGAAGATCAAAGGAAAAGTTGATGTGCTTAAAAGTAAGAAACTGGAATAAATTACTCAGAAGTTTGCTTTTGAGAAAAAGAGACAGCGTTTTATCTCCTGAATTACCATAAAGGAGAGAATGATGCATGAAGAGGACGGAGTGATGACAGAATGCCTCAGGGTGGTGGTGGTGACTATAGTCACTATAAAGAAAGAACATTAACAAAGGGATGTTAGGAGGAATCCTTGGATACAAGGATGGGGGAATTTATAGGGAAATAACAGTTGTGTCAAAATATAAGTCTTGCTGGGAAAGTGTAGCTAATGATGAGAGAGTCTGCAAGGAATGGATTAAGTTTGATGTCCTTTATTTTTCCCGTAAGTATAGTTCACTGCCAGCTGCTGCATCACAAATTTAGTTTTTGCCTCAGGCAGCGTTAGAATAGAATATCTAATCTGTTGCTGAAATAAATTTCTATAAGCAGAGTCTCCAAAAAAAAAAAAGGGTGTTTAGTTGCAAACTTCTTGAGGAGATTTATTTGTACAAAGGAACAGCTCGACTGAGGCCATGCTGTTGTTGGCAGTGGCCTACTGGTCAAGCCACTATCTACTTTTTAAGACCCCCCTGGATTTTTTTTTAAAGGAGCCTTTTACTGTGTAGCTTAGGGTAGCCCAGGATAGCCCTCGTGATCTTCCAGCTTAGTGTTTTGATTACAGTGGGCGCCAGCATGTCCAGTTGCCTTTTTTAAAGGTTCATTGTCTTTCTATGTGGTTGTGCTCAAACATAATCATTCACAAAATCTCACCAAACCAACATTTGATTCCGAACGTTCTCAGACAACGAGGAGAATGCTGACTACCAGTTACGACAAATACAAAGTAAAACAAGTTTAAAAGCCTTGAGCAATACTAAATTGACCGTTGTCTGATTCTGGGTCATTTTATGTTTATTTTCATTTCCTTTCGCCAAGCACCAGAGCAGAAAGAGAATTCAGGGCAGACCAGAAAGTATAGCTTGGGACTCAGAAAAGAGAATGAAGGATTTGATGGTCATCCAGCTGTAGCTGCCCTGGGGTCTCTTCTAGCTCTATAAAGTCTTGCTTTGCTAAGATTTTATTGATAGAAAAACTGAGACCAACAAGAGTCTCTGGTCTTTTATTGTTTTTGCCTGAACCTGTGACATTTTTAGAGAAATGGTTTACTTTATTGAGTGAGCCTTAGGAAAAAAATCAATTTGCAAAAACACAGCTATAGGCCTAATGTCTTAAATTGCTCTTTGCTGATGATCGAAGCATCGCACTGAGATCACTTGCAATCTAATTGTGAAACAGCCCGAGGAGAGGCTACACATCTATCCTGTTCATTGCGCAACCTTCATGGAGTGCCTACGGGGTGTCTGATCGTGAAGCCGTGCCCAGTCGCAAGAGGCTCACAGCTTGTCTTAAAATTAAGAGGAATCCACTTCACTGCATCCAGCATAGCATCTGCTCTCTTTTTTTTAAGACTTAGAAGCTACCTGCCTTATGCACTTATCAATTTAGATGGTGTTGAGAAGGGCCAGCTTGAATGGTACAGATGTGGGGGACACAGTGGCTTGTATACATGTGACATTTGGTGTAAGAGAAGGGCTCGTAACTGAAATAGATGAACTTTACTGGCTGAGTTATTTTCAGTGTGAAGGTGAGGATCCTTGGGAACCATGGAGTATTCTGTTTCGTTTTCTCCGCTGGAAGGCTGTATAAGACTAAGCTGATTAGAAAGCCTTGGATCTGGCCCCTGGCAGCTCAGCTAGCAGTGGGATCCTGACTCGGACCTGGAGTTAAGTCCTCAGGAACATATTCCTGCTATAGAGGCAGAGTTGTGGGGCCCATCTGTTCTGATTTTAGCTTCCCAACATTTCTTTAAGGTCCCTTAAGAGATTAAACTGTGGGGAGGGGCAGGGTGGGGGGTGGAAAGGAGAAGGAGCAACAAAAGTTCCATGCAGCATACTTGTCAAGCGGTGCATTTCATAAATTACTGTTGTGGTTTTGACTTACAAGACACAGAGGACTTGTATCCCTATAACATTTGTTGCTGGTAGCGATGAGAATTCTGGCTGAAACAGCCCCCCTCTCCCTCACTGGGCTTTCTGTTCTTCTGGAAGGGGGGATTGGAACCCAAATGTAGTTTTTACTGGGGGAAAAACAAGCTAATGACTGGCTGCAAGCATTTCCAGACTCTGCGACTAGCAAGAAAGGAGGCTGTATATACAGAGGCTTTTCCACCACACCTCTCTCTAAATCACTGAATTCTAAGGCCCCTGATAACTTTATAGACACAGGAATTGGGGGCATGTTTTCCACAACATACACTTGGAAGGGCTAACATTTGGTTTAATATCCTGCTGTCACTGAAAATTCTGAGTTACTTTTAAACAAGGGTTCTGCTTTTTATTTTGCAAAGTCCCCAATTTATGTTCAGTCCTGGCCCTTAGTTCTTAAGATTCTAGGGAATCGTATTTGTATCATCAAAAAGTGTGCCCAGAGAAACTAAAGAACATTAAAGGAAACTTAGTCATTAGGGGTTGTCTTCTAAATGCTTTTAGCCCGAGTAAGTGAGTGACCTAAATAAAACCAGTTAGCCTGAGTTGTAGTTAATTTAGTTTTACTAGGTATAGAGTAGGGGAATCATTCTAAGTTTTGAGAAAAAAAAGGTATTTTTTAAAGCCCTAAAAATGGTATACACTTACTGCTTGTTTCCATCATTGTGTATGCAGTTGTTTTGCTCTATTGGCTTAAAATGTTTATTTAAAAAATCAAAAGGAATCACTTACCTGCCAAGGTCACCTCCGTCCTATACAGGTTTATCTCCTGGCCTGCTCATCAGAAGTCAAAGTTCCTCTATAAATATGGCATTCTCCCACTGTTTGCTACCTCTTTATCATGCTAGTAGTGTGAAACTTGCTCTCCCAATCTGCAGCCTGGCTTAGCGGGGCTGCTGAAAACATAGCCAGTGGAGCTTTCTTTGGTTTGTGGTTCTGCCACCATCAGAGGTAAATGACACCAGCTGGCAGTACTGGAAAAGTCCAGCAGTGGTTCTGAAGGCTAGTGTTTACAGTCATGAAATGGGATTAATAATTTCTGCCATCCAAGATCATTTTTTTTGTAACAGTTAAACCTAGCACAGGCTAGACATGCAAATTCTTGTGAGATTTACAACAGAATATTTGTGTGTCCTGAAGCAAATATGTAATGGTGATCTTAAGTTATAGCAATTATGCTACTTAAAATAACAGTAATTGTGCTTTACTCTTAAAAGGTAGTCTTGTATATACCATAAATCCTCAGGTTTGTCCTTTAACAAATTGAAAAATATTACTTTTAATACACCCTACATGGAACGAGAAGGCTTGATTTCTTCAGTTATGAAATGAGTACACTATTTGTCACACCTTGGTTCTGTTCCTTGTGCAACTGGAAAGGGATGGGTAGCTGGCATTCTCTCATTTCCCTACGTAGCTAATAATTGTACTGAGAATTCTGAAGTTCCATTGGCACCTAATTGTCCTGCTACATGGCAACCTGACTTGAAAATTAAAATTTGAAACAAAAGCGTACATTCTCTTAAGCTTAAAAAAAAAAAAAAGAACAGTCATCTGATTGAAGTCTCTTGTGCATTAAGAAACTTGGGGGTGCTGGATAGATGACTCAGTGATTAAGAGCTCTTACTGCCCAGTCATGAGGACCAGATTTAAATCCCCGCATGACTATCACAAGTCATGTGTCCCACACACATCTGTAGGCCTAGTCCTGAGAGTTACAGCAATGCTTTATGGGTTCTTTGTACATATTGACACACAAGTGGCTTCATACATATGTGCACATATGCAAATGCAGATGCATATATACATAAATAAAATGAACCATAGAAACTTGGACTTACATTTTCCATATCCCTGTATATTTCAACCATGATATTTTCATGATTCTACAGATTTTATACAATTCGATATAGAGAAAAAGATAAAGAAAAGAAATGGATTTTTCAACTCTGTCCAGCAACTGAAACAATCGTGGAAAATCTAAAGCCCAACACGGTTTATGAGTTTGGTGTGAAAGACAATATAGAAGGTGGAATCTGGAGTAAGATTTTCAATCATAAGACTATTGTTGGAAGTAAGTATCTGCTTGGCCCAAAAAAGGTTTTTTTTTTTCATTCTTTTTTAATTGTCTACTTTAAATCGTTTCACTACCTATCTAACATGAAATAAGTTCATTTTCAGTTATTTGAACAGCCGCTGAGCTGAATGAATAAAATGCCAATATGTATAAGCATATTGAAATAATAGTAAATGAAAACACATGCCAAAATAGAGAGTATGACATGGAATTGTCTCCACACTGAGCTAGAATTGATTAAGGAGTGGGAATAATAAAAATAATGCCATTTCCTCCTTGTTTTCAGGTAAAAACAAAGTAAATGGGAAAATCCAAAGCACTTATGACCAGGTCCACACAGTGGTAGGTGCCAACTTATTATTAATATTTTTCTTTAAAAATAATTATATCTCCATTGTGTTTCTACTTAGATGAGGGGAACAGCCCTACTGTGAGGTACTGAGACTACTGGACACTGGGTAAAATGCTCAATGATTTAGAAATTAGTGGCTTTTCCCTCTAGAAAATTATAAAAATATGCCCCCAAGTCCCTTCTAATTTGTAAAGCTCTACAATTAAGAGATTTAATGCAGTTGTGCTAGCATTTAAATAGTTTAGAGTATTAAGAGATTTTGTTCAGTCTGTCTTGTGATTTAAAAATAGTTGCTCATTTAATGTGTGTGTAGGAGGTCTGTGTGTGCATGAGCGAGAAAGTGAACGAATGATTGAATGAATGAATGAATTCACCACATATGTAAGGGTGCCTGTGGAGGCCAGATTCCCTGTAACTCCAGGCAGAGGCAGATGTATGTGAGCCACCTAATGTGGGTACTGGGAATCAAATCCCAGTGCTCTGGAAGAGCAACAACTATTATTAACCACTGAGTGGGTTGTCTCTCATATAACAACACTTCAAGAGCTGATTGACAGCTACATGCCCTAGGTACACTGACAAAGCTCAAATCTTTCCACATTTGAAATGATGAAACAACCAGTTTGGTTTCAAAAATGTTCCCAACTTCTGCTCAGTTCAGCAAATGTTTTGTGTGTTTTGAGCCTTACAGTTCCCTCTTCCAACCGTCACTGAAACTCTTAGGTCTACACACCTTCACTATTTTCTCTCAATTCGGCAAGTGGATCCTCAAGAATTATCTTACCACTTATATATAATGTAAGACATTGTTAAAGCCATCAGAGGGAGGGAGGGAGGGAGAGAGACAGAGACAGAGACAGAGACAGACATACAGAGATGCTTGCTTGCATTACATATCACACACTCAAATGTAAGGTGAAAGGTGCCACATTACTGAACAGGTAGAAGAGGCACCAGGGTTGGAGAATGGGCGCTTGGTACTGACTTGAGTTGCCATGTGGTGGAATTACACAGCTCGAGGGGGTACCTTCCAGTGAGATGTGCATGAAGAGGCTTAGTGTGTTGCTTCTCGTTTTTCTAACCAGATAACTTGGACCCTGCTATTCCTTTCCCTGTCACTGTCCAACTCCTCTACCCTGGCAAGGATCTCTTTATACTTTCTTTATATTTGTAGTTACTCTAGGATGTACACTTATATCTAAAGATTGGAGCTAGGAGTCTCGAATGGGAGAACACGTCACATCCATTTTTCTGACTCTGGGTACCTGACTGGATAGGCTCATTTCTAGTTCCATCTATTTACCTGAAAAGTTCATGATGTCATTTTTTTCCTCAGCTGAATAGTACTTTATAGTGCATACGTACTACATTTTCACTTTCTACTTGTCAGTTGAAGGACATTTAGGTTGTGTCTATTTCCTGGCTATTGTGAGGATAGCAGCAATGAACATGGCTGACCAAGTGTCTGCAGAGTCTTTTGGGTATATGCTAAAGAGAGGCATAGCTGGGTCATATGGTAGATTTATTATTAGCATTTTAAGAATTCTCCACACTGATTTCCATAGTGCCTGGACTAGTTTGAT
The DNA here is from genome assembly GCF_964271855.1 of Acomys minous. Classification (NCBI taxonomy): domain Eukaryota; kingdom Metazoa; phylum Chordata; class Mammalia; order Rodentia; family Muridae; genus Acomys; species Acomys minous. The sequence goes on along the minus strand of NC_140492.1, from coordinate 37,846,732 downwards.
ATTCCATCATAGTGAACGAAGGTCTCCTTTTTCTGGCACTTCTCGGGCATTTGTTAGTTGCTCCATTGACACTGTCCATTCTGACAGGAATAAAAGGAAATCTCTAAGTTGTTTTGATTTGCATTTTCTTAATTGACAGGGACAATGAACATCTAAAAAAAATCTCAGTAGTACATTTTTAAATCAAATTAGGCAAAGCCTATTTTTATAAAATTAGGTAGTCTAAATTTTGGTATGTGTTTAGGATAGTGATGTCTTCTTAGTGAATTTTTCCCTGATGAAAATAAAGTGCTCTTTATATTTTCAGATTAGTTTGACTTTGATTTAGTCTACCCTGTCAGTTATTAAGATCACAATGTCTGCTTTCTTCTTGGCCCTGTATGATTGGAGCGCCATTTGTTCATCTTTTTCGCTCTACGTTTGTGCTTATCTTTAAAGCTAAACTGTGTTTCTTGTAGACAATGGACAGATGAATTTTGTTTCTTGACCTGTTTTCCAGCTTGTGTCTTTTGATTGTAGAATCGAGGCCATTACATGTATTAATTGTAAGCGTGTTGGAATGCATTGCTCCAGCCTCTTCTGGCTGGCACAGGTTTCCAGTGAGAACCCAGATGTTCCTCCGATGGGTTGATTTTATTACATGACATGTGGTTTCTCTCTTGTAGCATCAGCACTCTTTGTTCTCTGTGCTTCTGGTCTACACCGTTGGCTGGGGGCTCTTCTCCCTCATCTGTTCCTATCATTTCATTTTTTATGGTTTTCTACAGCTTCTTTAGGTCCCTGTCCTGTGCTTTAATTTTTCGTATTCTTTGCCCATTTCATCTAGATTCTCTACCTCTTCTTCGAGTTCTGATATTTTATCGTCTGCTTGATTCGTGCTACTTGTAAGACATTCCCTTGATTTTCTAGTTGAGCTTTTGGGGTTTTTCAATCCCATCCTCACTTCAGCTTGAGTATTCTGTAATGTTTCTATATCTTGATGTCGTTCCATTTTAGAATTGTGTCGTCTTCATCATTTCCATCCGCTTTATGTTTGTGTTTCTTGGGCATCACTGAGAAGTTTATTGAGCTGCTTCTCTGGACCTGCTCTACACCCATTAAACTCCCCGATGGAGTTCATGGTTGTTCTTTTAAGTTCTGTGTCCTGGCGTTTATCTGGTAATTCTCCTGGAGAACATTGCCAGAACTGGTGGGATTTGCTGGGGGATACTGCCTTGGTAGTTCATATTGCTTGTGGGTTTGCAATGAGATCTGGAAATGAGGACTTCCTCTGCTAGTTCCAGGTCTGATATGGACAGAACAGGTTGGTGCAGGACACAGCATGTGAAAAGCAGGCTGAGCCTAACAGTTACGTATGACTCGGGTGGAAGGAAGTTGCATTGGATGTATCGGATACAGGATAAGCATCCTGGTCCAACCTGGAGTCCACGACATTATTCTCTGTGAATTGCATGATGTAAACTACATGATAATTGACTTACTGTTTCCAGGTGATAGGTATTAATTATTTGTAATTGATTTTTAATTTGTGTGAAATAATTAAAATGCCTATTAACAGTTTAGATTTTTACCATTTCTAAAAGGATCTTTACTGTGAATAGGCAAATTTCTATCTAACATTTTTCTAGCTTGTGATCTTACAAGTAGGTAACATGAGTTTATCCTGCTTATCGGTAGTGCATACCTGTACCGCTAACATTTTGGGTAACATAATAGATATATTAACTTCCATTTCTGTGATTGCTGATAAAGTGTTGCTATCTCTGCCTTTGTTTTCCATTTAGTGTCCATTAGTTGTGGCTCTTTGTTAACTGGGAATTACATAATTTTTTTTTCCTGACTAAAGAATGTACAGGCCAAAGGATTCTATGTGATGTCATATAGAATTATTTTTTATATGTTCTACCAACTTTGTTTGTGGCAAAGGTTGAAGTAAATCATGTCTTAGAATGTGATCCATCCAGTAATTTGACTCTCATCATTTCTTCAGTTATGTCATAGTTTTCAAAGCTTTTTCCCCTGCAGACAACAGATAAATGTACACAAACTGCACAAGAGGAACAGTAGGAAACAGTTCCTGTTTCATCCTCCTACAGAACATTCTTTGTTCTTTGTTGTAAATGGTTTCCTATGGAGCAAACCATATCCCCTACCTTCTTGTCTGTCTAACCTCTGTGTGACTTAAGATATTATTTCTTTCATTCCTTCTTTTTCATCTACCATATGTCAGTCATTTTTATTTATTTTTGTCAAAATACCTCATGTAGGATACATTGCTCAGTGTTATTGGGGAAAATGATGGGTGCTTTGCCACAACAGAATTTAATTTCTTTTTCCTCTTTATAAACAGCTGTGGTAGGGCCAGGGAAGAGCTTCCTGCATCTGTGACACACAGCCAAGGTTGTATCGCTTCCAGCTGTGAGGTGGAGCACCTCCACATCCAGCCAGCTGTGATGAGCTGTACTTTTAAACTCTCGGTTATTTCCAGAGGAAAACCCAAGTTCATTGAGAAGCTGTTTTAAGCTCTGTGACACTCTATGAAAACCTTCTGGACAGCAGAAAAGTGTCTCATGAACTGACTTCTGTGCTTCAGGCAGCCCGAGACATGAGAAAGTTGTAAAGGAGTCACACAGGACAGCCTTTGGCCATGTAATGTGGTCATGTAGAATGCATTCTGGAGTTATATCAGATGCATATTTCAGTCCAAATCAAGTCTGTGTCCAATTATTCACCCATTTCTTCTCTGAGACTCAGGTTAAAAGGTGGAATTTCAAGAGGCATGTGATGTCTTACTTTTAAGTAAAAGACTTGTTGAAGACTGTTTTCATTTGATAGTCTCAAGTTGAAGCCTTTGAAACCACAAATTATCCTAACATCCTACTAAAAGAAGTATTTGATACAGGAAAGGTATTTTAGCATTATGCTATCTTTTGAAAAGATAGATAATAATTAGGCTAAAAGTTTGTGTATTAAACCACCCCATATAATGCTCCTGGTCACATTACAAACAGTAATTTATATATCCAGGCATGTATTTTGTTGGCAGGCCCCACTCAAGTTGTACCAGGGACATGTGCCAGTGTCTCTTCTGATTGGTCAGTGCTTTTGTCCTACCAGTTGTTAAGTTCCTTCAGTGATGTCACTTCTATCTTTTGTGTGTGTGTGTGTTTTTTTTCACAGTCCACAGAGGCTTTTTATTAATGTGTTACATCTCTAGAAAAAGAATCCCAGGATTTTCCCTCCTGTGTGTTTTCGTCTTGCTTCTTCATGGTCCATGATGCCGGCTGAGGTTGTCAGTACAATGAAGCCAAACTGACAGGACGGGAGCAGATTGTTCTGCCATTTTTCTAGGTCCTTAAGTTGCACATCAAATCTAGGGCTGATCACGCCACACTTGTTCAGCCTGCCTGTGAGGTTCACAACAATTTTCCCAGCTCTATGATCATCAATAATCTCAAATTCACCGATGTAGCCATGCTTCATCATCACAGTCAGGAAGCGGACGATGACTTTGGAGCACAGCCTGATGAGCACCTGGCGTTTGCCTCTCTTCTCGGCGTTATTGATGCTCTTGAGAGCATCTGCCAGGACGTTCATGCGCACCATGGTGATGGCGTGGAAGGATGGCGGAAAGAGAGTCACTTCTATCTTTATGTCTAAAAATAACAAAGTATATGCATTAAAAACCTGTTATTTTTCAAATATAACATAGATGCGTCATGTAAAATTCACATAAGGAAATGTTTATTATAATATTTGTGCTTTTCTTTTTTCAGATTCTATTCCTTTTTAATGTAATATTTTATTTGCATAATAGTCATTTATTTTAATATTTATTCCTTGTGTGTAATACAATACATATTTTTTATTTAAAGTGCATGTCCATTATGTAATATTTATTAGGTTTTATCTAAAAGTCAAATGGCTTAAATTTAAATACACTGTCTCTTTAAATTTTTAAATCTACTTTCTTCAGCAAACACTACTAATTATTGAAGTATACATTTTAATATATTGTGAAATGTAAAGCTGTTTGTTCTAACGTTTATCAGAATCTGCATTCCCTTAAACTATGATGCTATTTCTACCATTTCATTTTTCATTCAAAATCAACTTAATTTTAAGAAAGCTACTCCTACAAAATGGAGGATCCCTCATAGTCTCCTCCTAAAATGTTTACTTTCCAACATCGGTGCACTGAGGGCTAAATTTCTAACACATGTACTTGAAGGTCATCTTCCAGCCATAGCACCATGCCAGCGCGCACACTGTGTGATGATCGGAAATCTTGCCAACACTGCACGCCCCATCCTAGGCTCCACAGCATGTTTGATGGAATCTATACCTGCTACACCAACACATGCTCATAGAAGTTTACCGAGGTGGAATGAATGTATAAAGTATAACAGCGATCAGATAAATGAGCAAAGAGAATTCATTATGGTCCCAGTTATATCTTAAAATTGTATAGCAGGAATATAATAAACAGCTTTATTCTAAATATCTCTTTTCTTAAGCAGAAACTTAAACATGTACACACATGTGCACACTTACACACACAGACAATCATTAGATATTTATGTCTTATTTCAGTTAACCAGAAACTTGAAGATGTTCAAGCAGAGCGTGTTAGAGTCAGTTTTAGCCAGATGTTAGACTGAAACAGTGTGTTTTGTAACATTTACTAGAACATCCTAAAATGAATTAAAAGCAGATTTTTTAAGATGGCCAAGTGCTTCTCATGCTGTTTGGCTCTTGAGTCCTTGAAATTAGATTTTGAACACCTCCTCCCCAAATGGAAAGCTGCAACTTCCCAGGGCCTGAAACTAAAATTAAACCCTCAATGAATGAACACCCTGATGCCATAACAGTACCACATGGATAAGCTTTCTAATGATCACCTTCTTGATTGGCACTAATATTAATTAAAGCTAATTTCCTAGATAGAATGTAGAGGGAGTCGGTGTAGTACAAAAGGTGAACCTAACACTCTTTGCCCTGTGTGGCTGCTGCTGCTATTTATTTCTACATAATCCAAGGCTTTCTCTAGTCATGACAAAAATAGAATAACATGACAACAAACCCCCCACTCAGTTTCTCTCCATTGGCTTTCCGTTTCCATGCTAGTGTTAAATTCACACTGAGCAGCACTAACTACATGCTCCGTCATTACCTTGCTCAAGGTATAGCATGATGCTCAATCAGCCCGTTCAAGGTTAGCACAACATAGGATGTCTTTAAAGAAACAGGATTTTTTTTTTTGAGAAAAAGATAATTCACCTTTTACAGAGCAATAATGGTTGTACTTACCTCCTGACATGCTGCTAATACACTCAAAAAAACACTTGAGAAATGAAGAGGATAGAAATTGAAGAAAGAGTAGTGATGGAGATTGCAGCAAGATTGAGGATGAGCAAGTAGCAGAGCAAAGATAGCCAGCAGAGAAACTGCCTAAGCACATTACTGCCAATGGGCTATCCATGGAGAGCAGCATTGCGCCCATGTGTATGTGTTATTTGGTTGTTTTTTATGGCTGTAAGGAGATGCCCCCAGACAGGGTGAGACTTTGTCTTAGGGTTTCTATTGCTGGGACAAAACACCATGACCAAAAAAAGCATATTGGGAAAGAAAGGGTTTATTCAGCTTACACTTCTGCATTGCTGCTCATCACAAAAGGGAATTTAGGACAGGAACTCAGAACAAGGCAAGACTTTGGAAGCAGGAGCGGATGCAGAAACGATGGAGGAATGCTGCCTACTGGATTGATGCCCGTGGCTTGTTCATCTAACTTTCTTATAGAACCAAAACTACCAGCCCAGAGGTGGAATCACCCACAATGGGCTGGACCCTCCCCTATCAATAACTAATTAAGAAAATGTCTTATACCTGAATCTTATAAAGGCACTTTCTTAATTAAGTTTCTTTCATTTCAGATAACTCCAGTTTGTGTGTCAATATGACATAAGACTAGCCAGTACAGCCATTGACGTATGCTTTCTATAATTCTAAGGTCTTGGAAGTCTAAGACCAAGGAACTGGCACCCAATAAAAAGAAAGAAAGAAAAAAAAAACTTCATGGTATGTTATTCTATGGCAGGAAGCAAAAGGAAAAGAGGGAGATGAGGGCAAGATTGACCTTTTATTGGTTTCTTTGTTGGGTTTCTATTGCTGTGGTAAACACCATGATTGAAAGCAATATAAGAGGGAAAGTGTTTATTTTGCCTCACAGATTACAGGTCATCACCAAGGGGAGTAAGGCAGTGGCTCAAGGGGGAAACTTGGAGGCAGAAGCCATTGGAGAATGCTTGCTCCCCATGGCCTACTCAGCCTGCTTTCTAATACAAAGCCCTGGAGTGGCAGTGTCCCCATGGCCTGGGCCCACTCACATCAGTCATTAGTCAAGAAAATGTGTCCACAGACTTGCCTACAGGCAATCTGATGGAGATGTTTTCTCAATTGCTGGTCCTCTTCTCATAGAACTCTATCTGTGTCAAGTTGACAAGATACGGAACAGGATAATTAGGAGGTTAATCCGCTCCCTAGCAACAGAGGAGCTCTCATGACCTATTCACCTCCTATAGTTTATGCCTGCTAATATTGTTGTAATGAAGATTGAGTTTCTAATGTGAATTTTGGGAGACATATCAAACCACAGTACAACACTGGCCCACAGTACCCATATCCTGATTCCATTCTATAAGTGCCCATGGCTCCAGCATATCCTCTTAAATAAGCATTGAACATAAAACACAAATGAAACTGGTCTATAACTGATTAGATCTTGGTATCTTAAGAATTATCATCTTTTGTTTCCTAGTGATTTTAGGCAACAGATGTTTCCTTCCACTTTTCGTTCATAAACAGACACAGAGAAAGAACTCAGTATGGATTTCTTGGTGAAAACCTTTGTCTTTGGTAGACATGTTGAATAGCTGGACTTTCTTGATGCCCTTAAGCCTATCTGCTGAGATGTAGTTTCACTGATCTTTGGATTACAGATTAGGCAAGGGAGCAATTACAGGTCTAGAAAGAAATGCATCCTGCAGCTAAATCCTTTCCTTATTTTTGGCAGCACACCCTGTACCTATATTCTTGTCATCAACTCAATAAAACATTGGTCAGTACTCAAGCAAGAGCTTAGAACAGAAACTTTGTTCCATTCATGTGATGAGTGGAATATTTTCCATTTGTCAGAAGAAGTTTGTCTGAAACACATCACTGTAGCATAAAAACTATAAATCGGTGTGATCCAGCCCAAAGGCAGTCAGCACAGCCACACGGGGGCATTTCTGCTGTAGTGTGTTAGCAGTCTTTGGGAAATGTCACATTCTACTGAATACTGTGATGAGACTCCTAGAGCAAATGAGCAGGATATTCAGATGTCTTTTCAACTGTAGCCATGGACCTGACCTGTTAGTACTAGAAAGATAATCTGGCTTCCTGCGCAGGAGGCTTTCCTGTAACCAGCGTTAGCTCCACCAGGCACACAGAACTCTTAGAAGTCTCGATCTCACAGTTAGAGAGAATAGTGCATAGGCTAAGTGTGGGAAGAGAAACACCAAGGAAGAGGGAGGTGCTGCAGTTTCAGGTAGACAGGAGAAAGAGTTTCTTGAGACTAGCCATACAGTAGAAAGCAATGATTAAATTTATTGAAATACACCTCAAATTGTATAACTTTGTCAAAACATCAAAGTCTATCTCGTAAGTATTACATACTTATAGACAAATGCAAAACTATGAATTGCAAGAAAGCCAAATATAAACTGTTCAAATGTAAAAGCAGCATTCTTAGAAGTGGCAGGTAGAGACACAGGCTGGGGTTACTTTCAGAGTACAAGCAGAGCAGTGGCCAGCTGCTGATACGGTGGGTGTGGGGGCAGTAGAGAGTGGCGGGAACCTGTCTGTCCTCAGTGGGAACTGTGTACAGTGCCACAGTGATGAAGCCAGAGGGGATCCTCTTGCTAGTGTGAGCTCATAAGTGGCGATATTTTCCTTTTCTATCAATGTTTGTTCCTTTTATGCTTCTATTCATATGGTGTCCCTGCTCTTGCCTGGGAAAAACCCATGGCAAAGTTGTTTTTCAATCATTGCCCTGTGCACCAGTGGTGGATGACTTAAGTTGCAGTGTGGAAACATGTGTGGCAGGCAAAGTAACATGAAACCATCTTTCTCTGAATAGAACTATTGTAACTCACTTCAGGGACTTGGCAAATAAAGGTATATGCACAAAAAGAATCAGTTTGTAATAACTACTGTTAAAATTATGATGTGTTTCCTTCTAGTCTGCTTTATGTATGTATATATTTATGAATGCATGTAATATGTATATATGCATATCCATGTGTGTAGGTTATACTGTGAGTCTAAATTTATATTTATAGTCTTTATATTTTTTTCAGGCTATCAAGTAAAAGTAAACCATTTAAAATACAGCTTACTGAGTAAAACCTGAACTTTGGGTAATGAAGTTGTTCTCAATTTTAGTAATAAATGTGCTCTCACACAGAATTGTCTGTACTCGATTGAGTACTTATGCTGGTGGAGGAAGGTAAAGATTATTGAGTTAATGAGTAGAAACTATCATTTGAAAACAAATATCCAGTGATAATAGTAAATTCTTTTGCAGTGTATAAACATAATACAGCAAGAGCATTAGCCAAGAGTAAAGTTGCTGTTATGGCCTCTCTTTACCGTGCCTCATACAATCCTGAGAAATGACAGCATGTTACCACACTTTTTTACTCACAACTGTGAATGTCTGTTGTATTCGTGTTTCACATTCAGTGCCCATTCAAAATAGGCAGATACGCACATGTTGTGTCTACTCTGTGTATGGGTTAAACCAAGGGCCAAAATTGGCCAAACTTACTCTTTCAACAGCTCAACTCTAATCTTCCTGTTGGAACTTCCTCCCATTCTCACCACTCTCTCTCCCCACATCTCTCATCTGCCCCATCTTTGGCCATATGATTATGTCTGGCGGTGACTCTACTTTGAAGTCTAAACCTATCCCTAGGCACTGCATGACATCAAAACATCCATGGAGCTTGGAAGATAGTTTGGGTGAGGGAAAGACATATCATCCTCTGGGTGATGACCTTCAAATTTGGAGTCCTCCATGTATGAACCAGTGCAGAATGGCAGAATGAGTAAATTCAGGTTCAATTTGAAGAGCTGTTTAGTTTGGAAGTGTTATTCTTCTCTCTTGGACAACAAATGGTGTTGCTGAGAGCTCTCAGTAGTTACAGTAGTTACAGTAGTTATAGTATCTGCTGCAGTAACAGCAACACTAGCAGACTATGCTCAAATAGTTGGACTTGGTTGGTTTTAAAAGATAATATGTATCTCAGCATCTTTTTGAGAGGAAGTGTGAAGAGGTTGCTTGGTTGGGCTACATCTCAAACAAAATAGAGATGGACCCTCTCTATATAGAGGATTTAGTTTCTTTCTACTGCAATTTCTAAGTAAATGGGAGTTCGGAAGGCTTGCTTCTGTGAGGGTTTGTGCTCTATGGGACAGGCAAATGAGTTCAGTACAATGGAGGCAAATGTATATGCTAAGTGTTTACCCAGTGACTGTTAAATCCTGTCGTAGGTGACTTCACCGAAGACAAGAATAATTTCTCTCAGAATTCTGATTTTAAAACATTTTTAAATAACATTGATACAAAGGCTGACTTTCTCTCTCTCTCTCTCTCTCTCTCTCTCTCTCTCTCTCTCTCTCTCTCTCTCTCTCTCTCTTTCCAGCCAGCATATGTCCCAAAGAAGCTAATTCCAATAACAGTCATCAAGCAAGGTAATTAGCCTGCTGTACTCAAGGATTATTGTGGTCTGTTCACCTATATAAGCATACAGTGTCTGTTTTCTCATCTTCTGACAGTGATATTTGGGGAATGATTGAAGAAACTAGTGTAAGTTAGTAAGTTTATGCTTAATACATAATTTTGGCTGTGATAGCAGTATGCCTTGAACAAATCATACCAGTGAGGCAACAAAGCAGTTGCACCATGTGTTACATTTAAAATAATCAGTTAAACATGTGGGGCTGTACTTAGGATTAATTGAGTAATCGTGAGGAAAACAATTAGCAGAACATTTAGGATATTGAGAATGAAAACCGTGATTTAGCAGTCACTTAGGGGAAGTAAAGATGTCCACGGTTTAAGAATTACAGTGCTGTATTTTATTTCAGTGTCCAGTTGTTTTTGTTTTGGCTTCCAGTTTTCAAATTATTAAAATGACTCCATTATTTCCAGAAAAGTCTCCTAGTAGAAGAGCTAAAGCCTTGAATGGTTCTTTCTTTTAAGAAAACACAATAGCCAAAGTATATGCTAAAGGTGGGGCCAGTTACTGCTGGAACCACTGGAAGATTCTTTGATTTAAAGATGTATGTTTTCTAATTTCATATATTGTCTTGTCGTTGCGGTGGTTTTATGCTAGCTCTTCATTGCTCTGTGGATGCACAGAAAGTTGAGACAGGCAGAGGGTTTTTCTACTTAGCATGGGATACTTTAGGCTAGAGGGATAAATAGAGGCTCTTTTCTCAAATGTATGAGTGGTAAGGTAGGACGTATCTAATTCTTCTGTTTACCGTGTAGCCAGCCCATGGCTTCCCTTAACTGATGAATTTAGATTAAGACCACTAGCTTCACATTCCTCCCTGCGTTCATCCTATCACATTCTTGTCTCTTTTTTTCCCCCCACTAGTGATTCAGAATGTTACTCACAGGGCTTCAACCAAATCCCCAGACAAGACTCCTTTTGGAGGAACAATACTAGGTAAGTCAGTCATAAAATCTAGGCTATCTCCTTGTGGGGTTTTGTACTATGAGCACGTGTGCTAAATTAGTGTCAGTCCATTTCATTTTACTGTTTTACTTTCTTGGCTTGTGTCCATTCTAGGCTACTAACCAAGAGACCCCGCCTTTATCTTGGCATGTTTAAGAAATAGCTAGAGCCCAGGCAAGAGTTTTGAGCCTGTGGATTTGAACCCAGAGGATTTCTGTTGATAAGTTCTAGATACTGAAAAAAAAAAAAACTCTATTTAAAAAGGTACAGTCCAACTTTCCCTCATTTTCAGTGTGGAGTTAAACTTAACCAAACAAAGGAAGTGCCGTCTTTTAAATTCTACTTTGTGATTCACCATGCTTTGTTTTTGTATGATACATTTTCTTCCTCCTCTTATGCGTATATCTGTTTCTTTGCAGTTCATCTTATTATTCCGGGACTTAATGATTCCGTTGTAAAACTTCCTCCATCCATAATGCTTGAGATTTCAGATGCTCTCAAGGCACAATTAGGTAAGCAGGGGCTTTTCAGTAAGTACTGGTGCTGGACGGTAGAGCATTGTGACTATGTAAGGAATATTGCAAACGAGCCACTTGAGGACAGAAGAGTGAAGATGGGGGAGGCAGGTGGATGGGCAGAGCTATTACTATCATCCTGAAAGGAAAGCTATTTTATACATATGCATACACTTGTGGAAGAGGAATAGGTGTCAGTATCTTCTAGAAAAAAAATGGATACAATTCATATGAGTAAGAAAACACCAACAAAATCCCTTTCAAAGGGACCCAAAGAACGGTTCCGATGGTTATATTTGACTATCAGATTGGGCTCAGCATTGGCTCTAGCAGCAGATCTGAAGCTTAGGTAATGGCCATTCTGACTGAAGTGGGACAGAGTCTTAGAACAGTTGTCATGGGCATGCCCAATGGCTAATGATGTTGATTATTTTCCCTTTTCTATGTGTGTATAGGTGGTGTGCATCAGCTGATGTAAGCATGTTTGCATATGTGAATGTGTATTTCCTCATATATATGTGTATGTGTACACATGGAGGCCGGAAGTTGATGTGTAAATCTACCTGAATTACTCTGCCAGAGCATTCACTGAGGCAGGGTTTCTTAATCACACATAAGCTTACTGCTATGGTCCATCTTGGCAGCCTATGTGTTCGGGACTCTTGTGTGTCTCTCGCTTTCTGAGGCTAGAATAACCGATGGCACATCATGCATGCCCACATGACAGTGGGCTCCAGGGTTATGTGACAACTGTGCTTTGACAACTGATCCATCTCCTTAGTTGCGTTTGAATACTTTAAAAACTGTTTATTAATCATTTGTGTCTCTCCTTTTGAGAATTCTGTTTAGCTCATTTTTACTTGGATTGTTTTCTTAATGTTTAGGGTTTTCTTTTTTCTTTTTTCTTTTCTTTCCTTGCTTTTTTGTTATTGTTGTTGTTCCTTGTATATTCTAGACACTAATTCTCTCTCAGCTATATAGCTTGCAAATATTTTCTCACATTCTGAAGGCTGCCTCTTCACTGATTTACAGTTACATTTACTGCATAAAAGCTCTGGGTTTTCTGAGATCCCGTTTGTTGGTTTTATTTCCTGTGGAGTAATATTCAAAGCATTGTTATCTAAGACTGGATGCTGAAGTGTACTATCTTCTTTATCCTTTAGCAGTTTTCAGAATATCAAGTCTTATTTTGTCTTTAATTGACGATGATTATTGATTCTTATAAGTTACAGCTTGGCACAGACACACAAAGGGTAATGCTGAGTTCAGGATAGTTGGCGTATCTATCACTTCAGACCTATGCAATGCCTCTGCATTGGGACTGTGAGAACTCCTCTTCACCAGACACTTTGAAAGGCCACATTAACTGCTGTCAGTCATAACCATCTTATTGTGCTATCGAGTGTTACAAAGTTATGGAGGCTCTTTATATACTTTAGATGTTGAATACGTAAATTATGGCTTCCAGATAATTTCTTTCAATCTGTAGGCTACTTTACATTTTGTTAATTGGGGTTTTTTTTTTCTCTCTAAGGAACCTTTTTTTCCCACAAAAATATTCTGTGAGCAAAATACTTTTTATATTACCAAGGGAGAAATAAACTTCCCAAAGTTAATTATCACTGTAATTCAGAAAAGTTGTATTTTTTGAGGGAGTAAATCCTAAAAATAATAACCCCACTTCATGAGAGCCCGTCATGGAACAGCAAGAGCTTTTGTTCTAAGAACACATGGTGTGAATAAATAAACAAGAAAGCTAGTATTGCACACACCCATCTCCAAGGAATTTACAAAAGCTTTGCCAAAGCTAAGGCATACCCTGCCAAAAGTCAAGAGGAGCAGGGGTGCTGAAAAATAGTATAAAAGCAAAAGTGGAAGAAAAAGAATTTACTGAACTTTGTGCCTTGGATGGATGGTGTTTTATTCTCTGTCAAGATAGCAGGTGTGTGCAGCATAGACAAATGCTCGTGGGCTGCAAAGGAATGCCAGAAATCCCTCACTTAAGTATAGTCCACATCTCCCAACTACTCTGATATCTGGTGTGCCATATTTAGATACACCACATGCCTTTAGAAGAATTAGTATTGTATAAAGAATATAAATATATCTTGAGAAAACGTCTTGCATGTCTTCCCATTTGTAATTGAATTTTAGCTTAATGTGAGTGTGAATTAAAGGCAGATATTAAATTTTGGAACCTGAAGCAATTCAGTTTGTTGTCCCTGACTGAGAGTCTAAGATCTGAGGGAAGAGGGGGGCTGCAAAGGACACACACACACACACACACACACACACACACACACACACACACAGAGAGAGAGAGAGAGAGAGAGAGAGAGAGAGAGAGAGAGAGACAGACAGACAGACAGACAGACAGACAGACAGACAGACAGACAGACAGAGACAGAGACAGACAGAGACAGAGACAGAGACACAGAGAGAGTTAGAGACAATGAGGGGTAGAGCGGCAGAGTGACAGACAGAGACAAGGACAAATACACAAATAGACAGACAGAGAGGGAGATGGACAGAGTGATAGATATGGAGAACAGACAGACAGAGAAACAGAGATATAGACAGATAGAGACAAACTTCTGAAGGTAGAGAGATTTCCTAGCCAAGTAGAGGTTACCAAAATCAAAAGCATAGGATATTATTAAGTGAAAAGGGAAAGACCAACAAATTGCCCTTAATGGAGTTGAGAACACTGAGCTTATCTTCCTGAGGTGTGCACTGAAAAGAACAGGAGCAGAATTCATGAGAAGTTTGTGTGCCGAGTGATGCTTCACTTGAAAACAAGCAGAGTGGTTTAAAGCTCTGCCTTTGAAAGATGTCCAGAAAGAAAACCTTGGTAAATTTTAGAAATTAAAAAAAAAGATATTTATAAAACACTAGGTATATATGTTTGCTCATTACCGGAAGAGTTCTTTCTCTTTATGCCCTTGTAACTTGTTCTGAACAGTGTTGTTAACTATTTCTGTCATGTAATCATGACAGTGGTGGTCAGCACACTGCACTTGTCCACAGGAACATATACACCCAAAAACTGATATGTGTTTGCTTTCTAATTGCTTTCATGTATGTAAAACATGAAAGACATCTGTAGTCATAGTTTGTGTTCACATTAAATGAAAAGAAGGAAATAGCCTTCGTGAGAGCGATGCCAACTGTAGATGTCTACAAAATTTACATTCTCAGAAAGCTTTGATAACACAGACTAGATCAGCTTCCAGCTTTGGATGAGTGTATGCCAGGGAATTTCAGAAAATGGCTGGAGATATTTTTGTGTTTCAAATTGAGAATGTTACTGGGCAATGGTGGTACACACCTTTAATCTCAGTACTTGGAAGGCGGAGACAGGTAGATCTCTGAATTTAAGGCAGGCTTGGTCTACAGAGTAAGTCCAGGACAGCCAAGGCTACAGAAACCCTATCTCAGAAACAGAACAAAACAAAAATAAACAAACAAACAAATAAATAAGATAAGAATTTTTCTGGGGGAGTGAAATTCTGATTTAGAAGTGTTATTTAAGAAAACATGTAAGTTTTAGAAAGATTTCCAAAAGTTGTATAAGGAAAGAAGAAAAAAATCTATTTTTACATCAAATTCCCAGAGACTGAGTGAGATGATATGTAACATGTGTCTCAAATAAAATCCACTGATTGTCCTTTTGTTTTGCCACAAACTTTTTCAAGTAAATTACTATCCTATGTCTCTTTCTTGTGGGTTTCAAAATTTTCTGTGTCACAACCTGTTACATTTTGTACCATCTGTAATAATGGAAAATCCCTATTGACATCTTAAAAAATTAACTGTACTTGAATAAAAGTTGAGAAACCTTTACAGGCCCATGTATGTCTTGCAGAAACTTTAAGTTGAGTGATGAGATTTATCCAAATACTCTGTTGTAATTCTGTTGTTCCTGTACTAATTCCCTTGAGGGCTGTTGGCCATTATCCCACGAGGGCAGGAGAAGCAGAGGCAGGGTGCAGGGCTTGGAAGGCTGTGAGCAGGACAGAATGACATCTGGGACCAGCTGCAAGGAAGGAGGCAGATCCACTTTAGTCCAGGGATGAAGGGAATATATAGGGAAAGGGAAACAGCCAGGAGGTGCTCTGATAGGTGCTCACAGTGCACTTCATTTGCATTAAACAGCATGGTCCTATCAGCTGGGCAGGGGCACATTACCTAATTATCATATGGGCAGGGAGAGAGAGCATTCTGTAGGAAGCTGAGTCAGAGGCTACTTCTACGATAATCCAGGCATTTAGGTCATGGACGTCCTCCAGATAATGACAGTCAGAGAGTACGAAGCCCCACTGGGGAAACGGGGTCCTCTATCTTGCACTGATCCCAGAAAGCTACCCAGTCATGGAGGCTGCAACCTTCAGTAGCAGGGCCCTCCAACATCTCCTCCTGTTTTGTTTTATAATGGAGAAGTGTCATCATGAGCCATGATACGCTTTTCATCTGAGTCAGAGAGACTAAGGGCTTGGTGGTGTACCATGACTTGGCTGATAGTGATTTTAGCAATGGCAGTGACTCGCCACCCAAGGAATTCTATGAGGTCTGAGGCGAGCATCAAAATGAAACATAACATAATGATATGGCTAGTAGGAGGTAGGAGCTAGGGATACAAGGGTTATTGAGTCAACTTAATTGTTTAGTGGGTAGAGATCTCAAGAGCAAGTCTATATAGAGTTTTTGAGGTTATTAATATTGGTTGGTTTATAAAAAAGCAACATTCTTTTTCAGTACCATGCAAGTCCCCATGATTAGCAGTTATTAAGACTAGTATTCTTCTGTTTTGGAGCAGTCCTGGCAAAATATTTCATCTGTTGCCAGAGGGATTTAGGGCTGTCAGTTTGTGGATGCCATTCCCTGGTGGAGTTTGTCTTGGAGATCTCTAGTCAGATGGCATGTCTGGACCATGGCTGCTATCATGGTCCTGGTAGATCTGAGGGAGCTGGCGGGTCCAGGGAAGACTATGTCTCATCTTTGGTTTGTGGTAGTTTTCTCTTCCTCATAGAGATAGATCTGTGGAAGGAGTGCAGAACTGTGGCAGGTGGTAGGAGGTTAATTTCCTTTACACCACAGGGAATAAAAGGTTAATGCGTAAATTAATCTGGTAACAGTCTGATTGACAGCACATTGGTCATCCATTGGCATAGGCCTAGAGAAAAGCAGGGTAGATATTTGATTGAAATGTGGAGTGTCTGACAGGTGAGAACTGGTAAAACAAACAAACAAACAACAAACAAAAACATTTTTGTGTGGTCCCAGGGTGCTTGAGTCAGCAAAAGTCTATTGCTACATGCGTAGAAGAAACAGGCATTAGAAAGGAAGTCAGAAACTTGGTTGTCAGCAACTGCTTTCATGTGATGATGGCTGTGATTAGAACGTGTCTTTCATGGGAAAAGCACTGTAATGTGTTAGAACATGTATGTGATATGAGCCGCAGGCACAATGTAGAGTTTCCTTGAACTCCTGTGCACCAGTGCTCAAGGAGCATGTTTTCTTTAAAATATTTTCTTTTGTAAAATAATATGATCGTTTTTTATAGGGCTTCTGTCAGCTTTGGCAGGAAAAGCAAACATTATCCTGTACTCTACGTACAACATGGCTAAGGGGCATGGAAGCAGCTAGCAGACAGTTTGTCAAGGCCACCTTAGGCCTTCTTTCTCAAAGGTCTATAGGTTGGCCATATTACAGACCCTTAAGCTATTCCCAGGGTCAGGCCAGCAGCACAGGACAAGATATAGTGAGGAATAATGCTTTGAAGGACTGTTCCAGCCCTGCCAGGCCTTGTGTGAGTCCCTTAGAGGGTTGGAGGGTGTCACTTTCAGGGCAAACCTTGACTGGAGGATGTGGAATGTACAAGTTGAAGAAAGTTAGCACCGGGGTGGGGGTGGGGCTGCTAGGACCTTGGGAGGCAAAGCTTGCTGCCCCTGGCCTGGGGAAGGATATTTTCTTCATTTTTTGCTGTTGTTGGTTGGGTTTTTGTGGGGGGTGGTATGTTTGTTTATTTTGTTTTGTTTTGTTTTTTTCTGAAGATTGTAGCTTTGTTGGCAGGGAGGGGAGGGACCAGGGGAAGCCAAGTCTACCTTTGTAATGAAGTTCTGTAGAGAGAAGGGTTGTTGGGGGGGGGAGGGGACGCAGATGGGGTTGGAGAAGAGATACCTGGTGACTTTTAAAGTTCCTGAGGTTTGATAACTAAGAAAGAAAAGGCTTTGTTAACAGGAATGAAAAAATGGATGGGGTTGGAGAAGTTCTTCCAGAGATGGTGAAAGTTCTGTTCTGAGGCAAGCTTAACTTTTCCAGGGCATTCACCTCAGAGATAAGATGCCCGAATGAGCACAGCTTGGAAAGCAAACAAAGGAAATCCCCCCCCCTCCAGGTTCTCAGGACAGGATAATCAGGCAAAGGAATGCCACCACCCTTTTTCTTAGGGGGTTGGACGCAGTAATAAGCATAAGCTTGTTAAATAAATAAAGAAAATGACCAGTCCTCAGGAGAGAAAGGTCAGGCAAGGCAGTGCTGCTACCCTGTTTTTAGGGGGTACACCCCAACTCCTGGCACAGGAGCCAGCTGAAGGTCTTCTCTTCTGTCAGGGCTCTTGGCCACCAGCCCCCGAGGGCAGGAGGAGCAGAGGTAGGACATGGGGCTTAGAAGGTCCTGAGTATGATGGAATGACATCCCGGACTAGCTGCAAGGAGGAAGATCCACTTTATTCCAGGGTGAGGGGGATATATAGGAAACTTGAAGCAGCCAGGAGGTGCTCTGATAGGTGCTCACAGTGCACTTCATTTGCATTAAACAGCATGGTCCTATCAGCAGTGCAGGGGCACATTACCTAATTATCATATGGGCAGGAAGTGGAGAGCATTCTGTAGGAAGCTGAGTCAGAGGCTACTTCTATAATAATCCAGGCATTTAGCTCATGAATGTCCTCCAGATAAGGGCAGGCAGGGAGTACGAAGCCCTATTGGGGAAAGGGAGTCCTCCATCTTGCCCTGAGCCCAGAAAGCTCATGACTGGGTAGTCATGGAGGCTGCAACCTTCCACAGCAGGGCCCTTCAATACCAGTTAAGAACTTAAAGAATTTCTAGGGTTAACAGGGAATATTTCTGAAGTCTGTCTTCTAGTTGTACTAGCCCTTGAGAGAAATGTACAGTAAAGCTGACTGGCAGGAAGAGATGTGTATAGATTATTTTCTTATTGTTGAAACTGTTGGCTTAGTAGTTAAAAGCACTTATTGCTATGTACAGAGGACTCTGGTTCGATTTCCAACACGCTCATAACCACCTGTACCTCCAGTTCCTTTTCAGACATTAGTGGGCACCAGGCAGACACATGGTACACATACATACACACAGGCGAAATGCTCGTACACATAAAAAAATAAAATAAACCTTTAATAAATGTTATGACTGATTATGTTTACCATAAGGTAATTTTGGACACTGTACTATGAGGAAATAAATTGTTTTTCTTATTTCAGCTAAGAATGAAACACTGGCATTACCAGCAGAATCTAAAACACCAGAGGTTGAAAAAGCAGCGCCACAGCCAGTAACAGGTAACGAGATATTTTGGGTGCAAACTGAGAAAAAGAAGCAGCATTGTTTCAAATAGTGAATGTGCTAGCCAGGCACAATGGTGCACACCTATAATCCCAGTACTCGGGGAGGCAGAGGCAGGCAGAGCTCTATGAATTCAAAGCCTGCCTGGTGTACAAAGGGAGTCCAGAACAGCCAAAGCTACACAGAAAAACCCTGCCTCAAAACAACAACAACAAACCATAAATAAAACAAAACAAAAAACCCAAGCAAACAATCCAAAATACCAAAGCAAACAAACAAGCAAACAAACAAACAAACAAAAAGCAGCGAGTGAGCTACAAATCTAATTGTTTTAAAGCAGAGAACAAAATAGAAATTCATGTTGATCCTAAGCATAGAACAATAGGAGGTTCTAGGCTTTAAGGTTGGGAGAACAGATGACAATTGAGCGACTGGATGACGGACGTGAAAATAACTGTGGAAGGTGTGATCTTGGCTACGAGTGAAGGTGCCGTAAGAGCTGAGGGAGTTTACTCTAAAGATAGCACAAGGGGTCATGGCCTGTCCTTTTGTATGACCACTATAGACTATTTTTCATTGCCCAGTTCCCTTCACATGTGGTCAACATAACAGAGTGTCTTATACCCCTCATAAAGCCATAATGCTGGCTATGAAAATACATTGAAATAGTTTAGTAAAAAATGTCCCTGCAGATTAGTATCCCTAATATAGAGGATCTGTAGTTTGGTTAAAAACAAAAACAAAAGCAAACCTTTACACATGTGTAAGCAGTGTCCCCACGGTTTGTCATTGTTACTACCAAACATTCAACATTTGTTCTCCAAGTAAATCTACCCAGCCTAATTCTCTGGGGGAGAAATCAGTCTCAGGAATACTGAGTTTTTTGCCAGAGTGATGCCACCTTATCCAGGATTTGATCAAACAAACAACTGCCAAATGCTCCCTCACTCCCTCCAGCTCACCATTAGTCAAAGGGCTCTCATTAAAAGTTAACTTTTTAATTCATGAAATTGTTATAACTTGGGGTATTGTACTAAATTTAGGGGCCTACATTTGGTGCGGTAACGCAATAACTTGAAGAAGCAGA
The DNA here is from genome assembly GCF_964271855.1 of Acomys minous. Lineage (NCBI taxonomy): Eukaryota > Metazoa > Chordata > Mammalia > Rodentia > Muridae > Acomys > Acomys minous. Next base: position 37,826,760 of record NC_140492.1, on the reverse strand, counting down.
TGTAGCTCTAATGTATCCGACAGGGCGAGTGTGATCTGGCCTTAAGAAGAAATGGGCCTTGATAAGATGAAATAGAAACTCTCTGAGCTTCTAGCAGCATCCACCTGGTTGATATTCCAAGGTGACTTTTTTCTCTAACTTTGATGTGACCGGTTAATACAGAGAAAAGTACAGGCATGACCAGCGAGCGGGTAAACGAGCCCATTTCTGTGTCAAACGTTCTGCCCAGCTTTCCAAGTTACGCTTTCTTCTCTTGGCACAGTGTCTGATGCGAGTCCACAGATTTCCCAACTTTCTGCCAAGCTCTCCTCAGAATTTTCCACTTCAGAAATACTTGGGCAATCCCCACTGCTTATTATTCAGTATTGTTTACTATGTGTTCCTCGCTGCAAAATTCTAGGGTTTTGTAGAATTTTTAAATCTCAGCAATCACAGTTATTATTTCCCCAAATCTTCTAACCCAAGGTCTTTATTACCTTTAATGGGGCAGCTGAGACAACCCAAGCTAGGGCTGAACATTTGAATAGCGATCACAGTTTCAGCCTGGGCGCGGGCTCTGCTGGTTATTTGTGGGGACCGGAGGGGGTGTAGCAATGTGATAGCTGCTTTAACACTGGATCTCCCCCTGCTCCCCGCCCCCCATTTGTTAATTCGCGTCTATCTCAGTGAGCCTCCTTACCACAGATACCACACTAAGCTGTGGAGATAAAGAGGAAGACAAAACATTCAGATGGGTCTGAGAGGTCGTTTCATGGAGAAGAGTTGGGGGTGCTGCTGCGGGACACTTAGAAAGTAAGCCAACCTGAAAAGGATGGATCAGGGAGGAGAGGCCGCCAGGACAAGTAGCTTGCCTCACCCTAGGAACTGGAGAAGACATAGGCTGCCAACCGAAGGTGTGTCAAGCCTGGGCTGCTTTCGCTTTATTATCTCTTAGCTCATAAAATTGTTCTACGTTTTACTTTTCAGTGACTCCGGAAACAGTTTCAAGGAGCACTAAGCCCACGCTGTCTAGCACCTTAGACACTGCAGAAACAGCACTGGGTAATACTTAAAAAAACGTGTCCCCTCTGCCCCTTTAAAACAACAGCACAGCAGTAATGGCACACTCCCAGCATTCACAGGTTTAGAAGCTGCTTTATCCTGCCATACCCCCATCCTTCTGTTTCTTTGCTCTTCTCTTTTCCTGAGAATTAACCCTCCTGTTTCTCAGACAAGTTCTACTGAGGTCTTAGCACCATGCCTTGGCCCCAGTGACCAACCAGACAGGCGGGTGTGGGTGCTACACACTAACTGCATGCCCCCTTTGATGCTTTCCTGCGGGTGGGGAGGACAAAACTACAGCATTTCAGTTTCTGGAGATGCTGGAAGTCTTGACTCTCTCTGGAATTTATGCCCAGATCAGCTCTGGGAAGTCACATGCCAACTAAATTTGGGGGGAATCACCAAGAGACATGCAATGTAGTGAGATGTTCGGTTGCTCCTGTTGACTGCTGTTTTTACCCAAAAGATTCTTTTATTTCTTATTCTCTTCCCTTGAAGAAAAGGAATAATATATGTGTCCTTGTGCATGGGTTACAGTGACCTGACAGACACCTTCCGTTTGACAGCTATGTGGCTTTTCCAGGGACAGCTAGCTCTTTCCGTGAAAGGCATGGACTGCCCATTGCACACTACTAGTCTGCTGTGAAGCAATCTGTGCCTGGTCATCCTTAAGATAAACCATCATGTTGCTAACTGTGTTCTTCCTTATTGCAGTCCTCAGGGAGAAGACCGCAGAGACAGCACACTCTGCCCTAATTCCTGAGTTGGACTTGCCCATGAGCACTCTAGGTAAAAGTCTTCAGACTCTATGGTGTCAATGAAAACTACCTTGGCACTATGGTGCCCGGCGGATAGAGATTGTTGGAGGTGACTTCAGTCACATAAATCTCCTTAGAAGAAAAGGGTGACAAATAATAGAGAACAATGGACCCAACACCCAAAAACTTAACTGTGATTTTTAAGCAGCATTCATAATTTAGGACCCTGAAGAGGCCTTTCCTGTGCCAAAGGCACCAGTAGGTTTTCTTGGTGGTACTGATGTTATTTATTTTCTTCTTTTCACTCAGGATCCCATGAGGCTGAACAAATTGATATCTTCTGTTTTTTTTTTAATTTCTAGCTTTATCTTTACAGATAAGACATATTAGATATTTCTATAGATTCCTTAGGACTCTTAGAAGTTTTCTATGAATGAGGTGTCAAAATGGAGGAGCATATACACAGAGTTGTATAGTTGCCTTATGAATTGTAAAGCTCCTGTGCAGATGCTTTCTAACCCAATGTGTTTACTGCTTTGTTTGAATTAAAGTGGAATATACCTAAGAACACAGAAATGAACGTATATGGAAAACTTGAGAAAACTAGTAACTGCAGACAAAAAAAAAGGGGGGGGGGATGCCTCATTTGGTGACTTGATTATAAAATGCCAGAAAGGGACTTGTACCCTGGGCATGGTGGCCCACACTGTATTAACTGAGCATAAAAAATCACAGCCGGGGAGCAGCATCAAGTCCAAGACAGCCCAGGCACACGATGTCTCAAACAACAATTATCAAACAACAACAGCTTGTGTTTGTTGTTTCGGTAACTTTGAAAAGTTCAACTCCTTTTTTGTTGTGTTACATGTGCCTGCACTAACCATCCTGTGTGTCTTATTCTAGCTCCAAAAAGGTTCCCAGAGTTTCCGGAGGCAAGAACAGCCCTCCCTTCGGAGAAACCTGGGGATGTCTTGGGTAAATAGAAGTCCTTTGTATTTGATGCTGTGGATATTCATGGTGGGCTGAGGATGTAGGTCAGTGACAGGATGCCTGCCTGGCACGTGTGCAGGGAGTGGGGGCTGGGGGGCAGTAGCTGGCGGGCTGGGATTGGTCACTAGCATCACATAAGGTGAACATAGCATGTTCCATTCTGTAGAGCACATCACACAGTTCTTTCTCTGTGAAGCTAAATGCACAATGCCCTTGGTTGGCCAAGGCACATCAGTAGTTGGTTGGTTGAAAAGGAAAATAAAAGTATTATTTAGTTAGATTTCCTACAGCTCCATTAAAAGTGATGCCTGTTCTACACAATCCTGCTGGATGTTGGCTGTCCGGATGGGTACACATTGACTACTAAGTATACGATGCCTCTTGAGTGGATCCATATGAGCTTTCCGATGCAGTCTTTTCTTGCCGCTTACCCACTACAGCAGTCTATGTCTGTCATAAAACATGCAGCACCTTCTGATTCTCTCCAATATAGCATCAAGTGAAGAGCCGTGGGTGGCACCCGGAGCTGAGACATCTGAAGACTCCAGAGTTGGACAGCCTCAAACTGGTAACTGCATTTTAAAAGGGGGGGGGGAGGGGCCGGGCGTGGTGGCGCACGCCTTTAATCCCAGCACTCGGGAGGCAGAGGCAGGTGGATCGCTGTGGGTTTAAGGCCAACCTGGTCTACAAAGTGAGACCAGGACAGCCAAGGCTACACAGAGAAACCCTGTCTTAAAAAAAAGAAGAAGAATTAACATCTTCTACCTTCATTTATGTAGGCTCTATTACTAATAATTAATGTTCTTTATGGAAAATAGTGATGTTTCTCTTGTTTCTGCTAATGTGCAAGAAGTCATCTTTTTAAGCTCTAATTTAAATATTCCATGGGACCATCCCAACTTAAACTTCCAACTAAAACTTAAAACAGGCTATTTGTGATCCCACTAGTTTGTGCACTCAGGATTTGACGTGTTTGTATTCTTCAGTAGTTGATATGTTTGTGCTTCCCCCCACTTGAGCCTTTCTTACCTTTTAATTTGTGGTATTATATTTGTACAAGCACTAAGCCATGCCCTATGTATGTAGTTTTAGTACATAGCATTAATTCCCAATTACTTGAGTAGCTCCCCTCGTTTAATTGTTAAAAACATGGAAAACACAGGATCCAAAGAACTGGAAATCTCTTAGAAGATGCTAGAAAGCGATAGTTTTTTGTCTCATGTGCAATCAGCGGAAAAGGCCAGGGAAGTGAATCGAGCGGTCGCCTCTCTTGGTTGAATACACTCAAGAAGTGAGTGTGTCCGTGAGTGAGGATCTTCACACCCTTTCCCTAGATGGCAAGATGACCAGCATGGCCACAGAGCTGCGGCTGTCCAGAAGCACAGTCTGTCTGCGTCACCTGGAATGTGGGGAGGGGTAGAGTTGGCTGTGGTTTCGCCTGTTTTCTATGTGAGCACAGAATAATTGTGATTTTTTTTTCCTTAATATATTTTCATGGTAGAACAGTCTCATCTAGTCTTAACATCCTTTGGAATTGCTGACATTCGGCAGGGAAAGCCATGGGCCAACTCCTGGATGGCCGGGGCCCCTCAGCCAGTCATTACATGTGATATATTGTTTCCTTTTGTAAAATTTATTTTGCTTTGGAATTTGCTGGAAATTTTGCCACCTCTACATTCTGTATCGAAACTGTGAAATGAGTGTTTTTGTTAAAGACTTCTATACCAGTTTTTGAGATATAAAGGACAATTGAGAATTCTAGCTTGCTTGGTTATGGAAACTCTTGAGTTATTTCAATAGTTTTTGGCAATGAAGAAAGAGGACATTTGAGGTTTGGCACACTATGAGGAATATGAGATAACATAGTCACTTAATCTACTCTTCCCCAGTCTCAGTCTGCTTGCTCCAATTGTTCCCTAGTTCTGTGTGCTGTGATTTTATTATGTGGCATTGCATAATGTATAGCCTTCTGTAAAGTATGCTAACGAGGGCTGACTGAGCTTGATTTCCTTGGCAAATCTAATTTTCCATAAAGTATATAAAGGAAATCATTAAAAAAAATGTGCTCTATAATCGAATACCAGGATGTAAAATTACTTATAAATTCTGTGTTTAAAGGAAACTGGCCAGACCTTAGAAATACTTAAGGGATGGTGACAGTTACTCAGGCTGAATTTTGTCCCTCTGGTTAGTCTTGTGTTTTATTGGACACTGGCCAGTCTGCTATAATCCTGATGTTATAATAGTTGGAATTCTAGAAAATCTCCCAGTACCTTCTGTCACCTGATGGACTGTGCTTCTGTGTCCATGTGACCCACAAGCTGTTGGATCCTTTCTCCCTTCGAAGTTCATAATTTCTACATCAGTTTTTCCCTCTATGAAACTCAAAGGCTTATGGACCCAATGTCATATGTACATTACTGAAGTCTTTCAGCAATTAGTTCCTTTTTTTTAAGATTTATTTATTACATAGACAGTGCTCTGCCTGCATGTACACTTGCACACCAGAAGAGGGCACCAGATCTCACGATAGATGGTTATGAGCCACCATGTGGTTGCTGGGAATTGAACTCAGGGCCTCTGGAAGAGAAGACAGCGTTCTTAACCTCTGAGCCATCTCTCCAGCCCCCAGTTAGTCCCTTTTATAGTAAGGTGGCACGAGGGACTGACCTCTGGGATAGGCAGACAAGCAATGGCCACACCTACCAGTTTCTTTCGCATTCACTCCAGTTAGCCAGTCCAGTTGAAAAGTGAAACTACGCCATGCAGCTTGCTTTGGAGTTTTGGGGAGCAGGGTTTCACAACAGAGACGTACACGTTCATCTCTGTTCTGTGAATGTGGTAACCTGAATTACTCTGTAACTGTGCTCTGGGGACTTGCACAGGTTTTATCAATAAAATGATGTCCAGGTCAAGTTTCTGAGCTGTCTATGGGCAACAGAGCTGGAAAAGCAGCATAAATCCCCAGAGGTGGGCATGTGCGTGATGCCTAACATCCTAACATGCTTCAGGAGATGGAAGATATGGCCATGAACTTCCTGTTTCTGGCTTGATAGTGCCACCAATGTTAAGCCTCCTTAATTTACTTTAACGGTCCATAAAAGACTACTATCTAGTACCACGAAGGTTCAGAAGCAAAGGAAGAAAATGGTCACACACTCAGAATGATTCGATCCATTTGATTTTAGCATTAGAAAACCCTTCTATCTGTCCTTTGCCAACGTTCAAACAACTGAACCCAACCAACCCACCCCAATACATCGAGACTCATTACAACTTATTCCTCTAGTAAAATTATGTCTTTTAAAGCCGCAAGTAGTCTTATAGCGGTTTGACTTGACAGAGTGTCAGGGTAGAGGGCGATCAGTTTTAAATGTTTCATTACACTCCATTTCGGAACTTTCCTTAGGAGGTCAGCCCTCGCCACTTTCTGTGTTGAGTTCTTTCGGTGCTTTGTAGAATTAGAGCAACGTGTGTCATATGGCTAGGTTCTGCGAACTAAACAGTTCATCTTGTAGAAGGAGGGGTGTATTAGTTGGAACATTTATATCACGAGCGATTCATTCAGAGTTGTTGAGAAGAGATAAACTCTGTACTGGGACCTCGCCGCCTTCTCCGTGCTGCTGATTAGCCCGGCTCTGGCTCACCCCATCCAGACTGAACCCTAGAGAGGACAAAAAAGAGGACCAAGTGGTGGTGTTGATGCTCCAAGGGAGGGAGAATAAACTGAAGCATAGCAGGTGCCTTACCGGTTCCCTGGGGCCTCTTAGAGGTTTATGGGCCCAATCTTTGATTTTGCCTCACACACTTCAAATCCAAGAAGAGAGGTATTTTAATTTTCCATTGACTGGCGGAGGTGTTATTTGTGTGTTTAAATAGTACAGATAATCCGTGTTGCTTTCCTGGCTGGGTGCTGTGTTCTTTCATCACTCCTTCATATGGATGCTAGAATTTTCTTTCTGTGGCCATGCAAACCAGTGGGGAGTGTGGGTAGTAGATAGTTAGGTGCACACATTTTTATATTATTAAATGGTTAAGGGGCATGTTTGTCTCCCAGGCCCTGCATCTAAGGCAGAAAGTCATTACTCTTTTGAAGACCTTAACCCATCTTCCAAACTAATTAGTGTGTTAAGGTGGGCATTTTGCAGATGGATTCTACTTGGATCTACCGTGTACCAAGATCAAGAGTACATAAACCTTGCCAAACAAAATAGCTATGACAGAATCTCTCCCTAATAAGATCTTTAAAAATAGTTATTTATTCACTTTGCATCCTGATCCCAGACCCCTCCCTCTTCTCCTCCCAGTCTCTCTCTCTCTCTCTCTCTCTCTCTCTCTCTCTCTCTCTCTCTCTCTCTCTCTCTCTCTCACACACACACACACACACACACGCACACACACACACACACACCTCCCCCATCCTCCGTTCTCCTCCTTATCAGAGAGGGGAGAGGTCCCCCATGGGTACCAACCCACCCTGGCACATTAAGCCACTGCAGAACTAGGCACTTCCTCTCCCACTGAGGCCAGAAAAGGCAGCTCAGTTAGGTGAACAGAATCCAAAGGGAGGCATCAGAATTAGAGAGCCCCCTCCCAACTCCAGTTTGTGGGGAGCCACATGAAGAGTAAGCTGTGCATCTGCTACGTATGTGCAGGGGCCCAGGACCAGACCATGTATGTTCTTTGGTTGGTGGTTCAGTCCTATGAGCCCCCATGGGCCCAGGTTAGTTGACTCTATAGGTCTTCTTGTGGAGTCCTTGAACCCTCTGGCTCTCTCATTTATTCTGCCAACTCTCCCATTGGACTCCATGCGCTCTGTCTAATGTTTGGCCTTAGGTCTCTGCTTCTGTTTGCATCAGCTGCTGGGTGAAGCCTCTCAGAAAAGTTATGCTAGACTCCTGTCTGCAAGCATAGCAGAGTAACATTAATAGTGTCAGGGATTGGTCCTCTCCCATGGGATGGGAATCAAGTAGGGCCAGTCTTTGACCATTCCCTCAATAATTGCTCCATCTTTGTCTCTGTGTATCTTATAGGCAGGACAAATTTTGGCTTGAAGGCTTTGTGTGTGGGTTGGTGTCTTTATCCCTCCACTGGCAGTCCTACCTAGCTACAGGAAGTAGCCACTTCAGGCTTCATGTCCCCGGCTACTAGGGGTCTCTCTGGGGTGACATCTCCCCTTACCCTTACTTCCCTTTTCTCCCTACTCCTAATCCCCATCCTACTCCCCTCTATATCCCCTCTCCTACCCTGTCCCCTTCCTTCACTCATCTTCAATGCCTATTTTATTTCCCCTTCGGAGTGAGATTCAAGCATCCTCCCTTGGATCCTCCTCGTCACTTAGCTTCTTTGCGTATTTTGGATCGTAGCATGGCTATCCTGTACTTTATGGCTGATATCCATTTATAAGTGAGTCCATGCCTTGCATGCCTTTTGGAGTTTGGGTTACCTTACTCAGGATATTTTCTAGTTCCATCTGTTTTCCTGCAAATTTCAAAATGTCCTTATTTTTAATAGCTGAGTAGCATTCCATTGTGTAAACATATGTTTTCTTTTTTCCATTCATTGGTTGAGGAACATCTAGATTTCCAGTTTCTGGCTATTATGAATAAGGTCTTTCATCCATCAAATTATGTTTAAAAAGAAAAATCTTTCATATGGCTATTGATATTCATGAAATCCAAGCAAAAATAAAAGAAATCATTGCTTTTTTGAAGTCTTTGTATAACTATCACATGACTCTACAGGGCATTTTATGTGGGTATTTGCATATATTTAATTTTTCAAAGTAAAAACATATAAGAAATAAAACATGATTAACAAATGGTCTTACAAGTGTATATATTTTTCTGGAAATGCTGAAAGTAAAACTTTGTGTAATGACAATGACTTTGTGATTTTTTTTAGTTCATTATTTTGCTTTTATAGCTTTGAATTGCACTAACCATTTTGGATATATCTTTTAACTTTGGTCTCAGACAGGCTCTATGAATTAAAGATTAAAGCTACTCTCTATTTACAAGTAGCATTAGTGTTGTGTCCACTAAAGATGGTGATACGCACCAAGGCATGGTGGCATGCAGACTGTCTGAAAAACAGTAGCACTCAACCCCAGCTCTTGGAGCTGTTCATCAATTTTATACCTAGAATAGTGTGTTCAAAACAGGCCAAACAATTTGGTGAAATCTATTCAGGCTTAAATCCAAAGTGTTGTTAAAACGCTTTTATATATCAAAGATTTTGTACAGAAATCAAGAACTCATGGTGATTTAAAGAGAGTTCTTTAGAGAATTCCATTTCAGTGCTGCCCTCTTCTCTGATGTCTGTAACTTCAGAGTCAAAAGATTTTGATTCAATATAGCAAGTTAAGTTGGTGGTTGCTTCTCGAAGTTGTCCAAACAGCAGAAGACTTCTCGTAAGGAGGGTTGTTTGTTTGTTTGTTTTTTAAGCTTCTTTTCCTTTCTCAAAAAGCATCAAAATAGAAATATAGGGACCAACTAGGCTGTTGAATGTGTTATTTGAATCCCAAGTGTGTTGAAGAACTAATGCGAACATACGAACATGAACAGTAATTGCTGGAGGATGGCGAAGTGTTCCATTTCCAGTGAGTGCCTGTAGTCATGATGGAGGGAAGGTGTTGGCCTGGCTTAGAACTTCAAAGTATAAATATGAGAAGTAGGGTTAATTAATAAATACCATTTGGAATAAAAATACAGACTAAAGAAAAATTGATCTAACATTACTTGACAGAAAGGAGATTTGGGAGTTAACATAAAGACAGCAATGGCTTTTTTTTTCAGAGGCATGAATATAAAGTCAAAATTAATTCATAAATTCACAAGGTAAGAGGATTACATAAAAGTTGATGACATTTCCTAACTTCCCCAGGTATGGAGAGAGCTGGTACTGATAGATCCTTGACTTGAACTTTAATTTAGGCCAAGGATTAAAAACTGGCAGCATTTTTGTTCTTTAAAAAAAAAATTGGTCATTCCTATCTGACCCTTTAAACTCACAACTAGGCTAACGTTACATTTACATTTTAGATCCCACTGTAATAAGATTCTCACAATATGTGCCTATTTTACTACAACATATTCTATGTTTGAGGACTTTGTAGATTTGCCTTCCCAGGTGACACACATCAGCCTCCTCTTAAGGGACAATATGAGCTATTCTATTCTTTGAGGCTCTGTCTCACCATACAGTACCACCCTTCAGCTTCACTAGCACTGGTTCTATGTCACTAAATTGTCATAGAATAATTAACCCAATGAATAAATCCTCCTGTGTGCTACTTCCTTTTTTATTTTGCTACTTTTTTTTCTATAAGCCAATTTGAATGCCCCAAATAAGCAGTGTCTACCTCTTGTTTCTGCTTTCTCTGCCTCTTAACCTTCACAGTGACAATTCTTTGTATGAAGAGAAGATTTAAGTACTTTTTTTACTTGTAAGTTCTCTATGTGAACAAGAAATTTATCACTATGCTAAAATAGTTGCATTTGAATGCATTCCATTTTCTTCCTTTTATACAGAATGTACATTCTACCTTCAAATCTATCTACCTTGTAGAAGAGATCATGATGACTCTGTGGAGGAACATAAAAAGTTGCCTCTAAATAAAATCAAGAAAAGTGGTGCCAAGCATGTCTTAGTCTTAGTCCTGTTGTCCCTACCCTTGTTATTAGGGTGACAACTGCACTAAGTCAACAATGCTCCCATGTGACCACTGGCAATTGTCTTTACTGCTATAAACCTCGACCTCATAGTCTAGAAAATCTACAAAGTGGTGGTAGTGCCTACCTCACCTGTATCTCAGGCCTGGTAACAAGGGTAAAGAAGTTAACCCATGAGAAAGTGTGAACCTTTAAGTACCATTTGCTCCTTAGGTACCATGCCAGCAACAGCTACTAAGCAGAAAGATGAAGCAATAGAGTCTACAAATAGTACCTTCTGTTTCAGTGTGCCTTCTCTGTCCTTCCTTAGAAGCCTCTGCCCTAGTTGCCATATGACTATGAGATTTGTAATTATGCTTGTTGAAGTTCTTTGATTTAGAGCTGGCATCAGTTCATTATAAACATATGGCACCATTTTCAAGGTACTCTGAGGTCCAGAGCCATGGCATGGTATGTAAAGTCTTGCAGTTAAGATAGTAGTGGTGACTGTCAACTCAGTATTGAGGATGCCAAGAGCTCCAGCATTTAGTGAATGCGTG